>NW_010534218.1:0-20435 GCF_000687285.1 Phaethon lepturus | reverse complement strand
GGAATGGTTTAAAAAAAAATTTTTTTTTTAAAAGAAATCTTTATTTTTACTGGTGCTCCTTCCCTCCCCACCCCAGGCTGACTGTTGTAGGCTACTGTGAGGCAAATGATAGGAGTGAGGTGGAATGGTGCAACTGTGCTTACTAATGTCTTCTCTTGGATGAGAGCGAGTTGGGAAAAGTTAACGGGAGAGCGTAACTGGATCTTTCATTAAAAATGGTATTTTCGTAGTAACAGTCTCTGAGTGTGGGATGAGATCTTCTTGCAGGTAATGACTGAAGTTAGCTTTGTGCAGTCATCAGTTGTACCAATGGATGAGATCGGTTTTAGGATGTGATGTTTGTGACTGCTGCACTGTGCATGTGAAAGGATGGAGCTAAACATGCCCTTGTTGTTAAGGCCTTTGAAGTCTCAGGAAGTGCATCTTGAATAGCTTCAGTATGAGGAATCTTGAGGCTGTTCCAGAGCTTCTCAGTTTCTAATTACCAATGGCTGTTCCTTGGATAAAAGTTAGCTTTTAAGTATCTAGTTCTTAACTTGGTTGGGACCAAGCTTTGCTAGTTTTTTTTGCTCCGTTACCTTTTTTTGCTTGGTGGCTAATGCTTTCTTTTTCTTTCCCTGCCTCCCCTGACCCATAACAGCTTGCCCCATTTACTTGCTCTGTAGCTTCTCCTTTGACCCTTCTGATGCCATCAGTGAGAACTAAAATCGGTGCTCAGTGCCTTAGAGCAGGTGTTAACATTCAAATGCAGAGCTGTTTCTTCCTCTCTCCTGCTTTCAGCAGATAGCAACTATGAACAATTCTGCTTTTATTTCTGCCTCATGTTGGTGCACCAGTAAGGAAATTCTTCCAGAAGGCTGTTCCTTTCTCTTTTCTTTTCCCACTGTACTGTACTGAACTTTGGCAGATGAAGAAAACTGAAGGAGGAACTACATGATATTTCCACCTGAGTGAGTTGATATTGATGGTCCTCATCTGAGGAAAGCAAATTCAGTTTTGCTTTTTCCCTGACAGATTAAAAGCTACTCTTGCATCTGGTTGTTGCAGCCAGCCAGAATTTCTTCCAGGTCTTCATTCCCCTGCTTTTTCTTTTCTGCCCTTCATCTCTCACTTTTCCCTTTGGCTTAATGTGGAATGAAACTATCTAAGTGATACCGTGTGTTTTGAAATACTTAATTGTGCTGTGGACTTCCCTGAGGGCGGTGTCATTATTGACTCCATATTTGCATATTTAACTGTGTTTGTGTCATTGAAACTGATTTTCATGCTTTCATTTCCATTCCTTTTTAACCCCTGCCTCTTTCTATTGGTTTTAGTGTGATCAACAAGTCTGGCGTGAATCGTGTCGTTTGGAAGAGACCTCGTCTGACTCACAATGGCCCTGTGCGCCGCAGCACTGTCATTGACCAGATTCCATTCCTGGCAGTTGCTAGAGCACTTGGTAAGTCATGCTGGTGTTTGGAAAGTGAGACACCACTGCATACAGGCCACCAGAACTGAATTATACTCTGTTTTGCCAAAACATGTAGGTTAGAGGGATTTACTAGCTTGCCTTGATTACAGGGCCTTCTGAAAGTCTGGGCCGTTTTAAAGTATTTTTAATACAATATGGATTTCATTTTTCAAATAAAGCTGTAGAAGGTATTGTTAGTGAGTGAAGGACTTGCCCTACAACATGCAGGATTTTAAATGTCAGTCTTACAACAGAAATGAAATACCATCCTTGAAAATGAAAATGTACAAAGCAGTATGTGTCTCCAAGATGAGGAGGACATTTGTCTTTTTCTTCCTGAAACACTAGGACTGTAATTTTTTACTAGGTGGTGGAAAAAGTGAGTTTTGCTGCATAGCTTACGAATTACTTTGGTCTTCCTTTTGTGGTGAATCTGTTTTCTTTCAAGACTTAGCATAGAATGAACAAAGGAATGAAAATCAAGTATGTGTTCTATCTATCTTTGAGGAACACTTTATTCAGAGGACAAAAAGGCATATTGCAGTACCTAGCAAACTTGCTATGAATGGTTTTTGGATAGTACTTCATAACTTAATCTTTGGATACCTCTTGCCCATGAGTGTTAGTGTTTTCTGGTGAGGTTTTTTCTTTAAATTTCATTGCAGAATTCTAACCTTCTGCAGTTCATTTTGTTTCCTTCCTCCTTCTGTTTGCCCCAGTGAAGAATTATCTATCCAGAGATACCCAGTATAGGTTTGATTTTATGGAAATGTGGTATCATATTTTTACCTGTGGAAACTGTCCTGTGACTTAATTTCTTCTTGGCAAGCTTGACAGTTACGTGATAGTGTTGTCAGTGTTCCTAGATCAGCTGGCAGTGTGTCATGGGGACAGTCTGTTCCTGGGACTGCGGTCGTCTTGATAATTCCATAGCATTACTGTGTCTTACTTCAAAGGCGGTGATATCTGTTTCACATGGATTTGTCCAGTGCTGAGAAGAATTTTGAAGTCATAACTAACATTGTAAAAGATAGCTGTATGTCAAGGAAGGAGTCATAGGTGGCTAGGTGGCTGAATGGTGATCCTTTAAAAAAAATTCATTTTGTGGACATTTTTGTCTATCTTACAAGTGTTTGTGTGTCATATTTTAGGGAAGATAGATGCTTATTCTTAGTAAAACTGACTTCAGAGTTTGAGAAATCCTTCAGAGTTAATGGATGACAAGCAGACGCAGGTCTTCATCCACTGAGCGACGTATCCCCCTCTTCCCCTTTTCTGCAAAAGGATACATGTTCTTCAGAGATTACAAAGAATGTATGCTTAATTTTGGTGAATCTTTCATTCCTGTGATTGCAAGTTTGTTGTTTGTCTAAATAGCTCGATGACTTTTGATCTGATTCCTCTCAGCAAGTTGAACAAAAGGATTTGGCTGGGTTTTGTGTGCAGATGGGAATTCCAGGAATGATGCATCTGTTAGCCCCCTATTGCATTCTTCCCATTACGTGGATGAAGAGGATTACTGGAGAGTTTCACGTCCAAGAAATGAGAATGCCTATCTTTTAATGGTTCTTGGTTTCAAAAGTTAGCAGATTTGAAAGCTTAAGAGAGGGCTCTGGCGTCTTCAAATTATGGAGAAACAGGTTTACAATGTGACTGTTTTGGTGTTTGCCTGCTCAAGCAGCCTCCGTAGCCCCTTCACATCCCCTTCTCGGGAGGTATGACAAACCTCCTGGAAAAAGGAACACAGCTGCTTCGCTCTGTAGGACCCAGATGGTGCACAGACGCTCACAGTTTGGAAACAGGATTTAACTTCTTTCTGAGGCCAGCATGCCCCTCATGCTGCTTACAAAAGACCTACCACGACTAAAGCCATTTGCATTCATGCTATTGAGGCCTGCTCGACCTCTTGGCTGGCTCCCAGATTGCTACCCTGGTTGGCACAGTACTGCTGCATTGGAGCCTCTCCAAGCGGAGTAATAACTGTCAGTGTTGACATGTACTGGTTACCAATACTCTAGTCAGTCCCACTAAGATCTAGCACAGTGATTCTTTTTGCTATGTCCAAACTCGGTTGTTATTCTTGATGGAAATCCCATACAGATCCCAGACTGGACAATAATTTTCAGTAGGAGAGCAAGGGTCTCTTTACGCTGCACTGTAGAGAGAAACCTAGAGTTGTGAATTTATCTTCTTTAAAGTGTGAAGATTATCAGATTAAAACCACTAAAATTTAGAATATAGATTTTTTTTTTTTAAGTTTGTCCTTATCTTACAACACTTTAAAATATGTTCATGTAGTGTCATCCCTCCTCCAGTCCTTAAGTCTAGCACTCATTCTGAGGAATACAGAAGAGATTTTAGAAATAGCAGGGGTAAAGTGCTGTAGAAAAGTACTGCATTGGTCAAATATTTGAACAGCAGAAAGGATACTGGTGCAATAGAAGTCCTTCTGGCCAGATTAATTCTGTTGACATTCCCTGTACTGTTTTGATTGTCTACAGTGTCTTTCTGCCCTAAAATAAGCATTTATGGTATGCACTTTTTATTACCACTGCTTCTCATGACAGTAGTGACTGCATTTAAGTAATGTTTAATTTATTTAGAGCTCCATAACAAGTCAGAAATATTTAGGCTTCACACTGTAAATTATCTGTTTGCTGCTTTTACTGTATACAGGTTTTAAGTCTTCTAATGAAATATTTTAAACTGTAACTGAATATTCTGCATTTTAAGCATAGCTATTTCTGCTATCCTTTTCTGGGCAATGCAAACATCTTTCTTTATACCAATTTGCCTTGTAATAGATACTTATGAATCCCGTGCAGTCTCAGAACTGCTCACCTCAGAACTTGCTACCCATTCTGATCAGAAGAGCATTTTGTTTCCTTAGAGTGTAATCACTGCAGTAAGTTTACTGGTACCCATAGTTTCATGGTAACTGTCTGTTTTATATGCCTGTCCCTAAAACAGGTGTGAGGTACCTCAAATTACTTGAATCCCCTTTCATACGGCAAGGCTATGAGTGTGCAAATTGCTGAATACTGTAGAGCAGATGCTCAGAGGGCAACAAGGCATCATGTACCTTGCTTGTGTGTTTTGAAGAGTCTGTGTGTGTCATTGCATTATGTGTTAGTTCTTGTCTCCCTGTGGAGACGATGACTCCATGCGGCACTGGGGGAGGCATTGTAAGCTCCTGTGAGCATGCCTGCATGTGTATCTTGGGGAAAGAACGCTGAGAGGGGTGATAACCTGCTCTGTGTATAACATGATAGCCAGATAGCCACAATGTAAGCCTTCCGCGAGCAGCTATAACATCTGTCTAAATATGTTAACTTAGACCTGCCTCTGGAATGATAAGCACAAGGCTGTAAGTGTACAAGATGATGTGTGTTTTGTTCCCATGTGTTGAACCTGTTGTGGAAGAATGGAACAAAGGGTTTTGATCTTTGGAAACTAATTTTGAAGTAAAATCTGGCCATGTGTGTAGTTCTCAAAGATGGTATACAAAGTAAAGGAAGTATAGAAAAGCTACAGTATGAGCTCTGAATATCTTATGGTATAACTTGAAACAAGAGCGGAATGTAGAAACAAGCAGACAAGTGGTGTGATTAATCACTGAGCTTTGTAGGTTGACTGTAAGTGTAACTTAAATTCATTGTAGTTTTCTTAAGTTGCTATTTAAGTTCATATCCCCAGCTGTCCCCCAGCCTGATCAAGTTGACTGGTAATGTGTGGTGTGATGGCAGAAATGGGTCTTGATTGTTTTTTAAATCATGTAGGATCTCTCTTGTTGGTAAATTAGTTCAGGTCTAAATCTAGTAAATCTCTTAGGGACTTTTTCCCCCTCCTCCTCTTCTTCCCCTTTTCTTGGGAACTAACATAGAGCCAAGATCTGCAGCTGTCAACAGGGTTATGTAGTAAGGGATTGCCTTGCAGTATTGTAGCTGTTTGGTGGGTGGTGTGTTTTTGTTTTAAATAAAATTACTGAATGATGAAATGTGAACCAAGAACCCGCTAGTTAAACCACATGAAGGATCTTTTCCCTGTTTTTTCTGTAGAAATATAATAGACTCATCCCCATAGTTTAGATGGGGTGTCCCTCTACCATGCAGGTTTGATGTTTTGTAAGAGCATGAATTTCCGGCTGACCCCTGAACAGAGTTACGTACCAAAGCAGTGAACGCTCAATGTATAGCTGCTACAAGAATGTTGGCTCTGACAGTGGTCTGGAAGCTGTTTTCCAGACAAACTTACTGGATGCCAGAATTGTTTTGTGAAGCTCTCTGAACATGCATACCGTGAAACCCTAGGGAAGAGGGTATAGCTGACCTTAAATGATCTAAGTAGATTTCGGTATAAGGGTTTAGGTTTTTTTACATGCATTTAACTTTAAAAAGTTACCAAATAGAATGGGCACAGTTGCTACACAGTGTCTGCTTCTTGATTCTTCTTGCCTGTTCCTTTGTAGGCCCCACTGTGAAGATCAGTCACATTGACTTGCATAAGCTAGTAAGTTATATTTAGGTACTGCACAGCGTTTCCCAGGTTTTATTGATAATTGCTTTTTTATTTTATCTATATAAAAACAGACAAACTTGAGATGCATTTGGGATTCTAGTCTTGTCCTAGGGATGTCTTGCTCTAGCTTGTATAATTTTCTTCACCCCCAAGACAAAATACATATGTATGCCGGTACAAAAAGCAGAGTATGTACTTTATTTTGCGGCTCTCTCTGTTATACAGGTCATGTGAAGGTATGTGGGGATCCGTGTAGCTCAAATGAGAAAGTTTGGGGCTCCCACCCCGCCCTTTGGCAGGCTGGAGGTCTCTGTGCATGCCTCTTCAGGTCTCTCTTCTTTAGCAATGTAGAAAAGCAGTAATAATAACAACAACTTTTGTAGAGTTGTTGTAGTTGTAGAGTCTAAAAGTAGAACTTTATTCAGGTTTGGTCAGTGCATTCTTCTGTTTTACTCCTTGTCTTCAGCTAAGCAAATGCTGTCGAGGATTGTCTTTTGAAGCTTTAAATTCCACCTTAGTGTTCATTTGAAAGACTTAATTCAAGGCCAGCAATTGTGAGTAGCTTTCTGTGTGGCATTTTAGCTGTTAAACTCTACCTTTGCATACTAGTTCTTGCAGGCTTTTCTCATGCAGTATGCTCTGGTGTAGCCCTAGACAGACACCTTTTTTGTCTCCTGCCTGTGATTTTGCTAACATGCAAGCACAGATGAGCAGCCGTGGTAAAGACTGCCTTAGGAGCAGCTTTTAATTCACCATTCATTTTAAATGCAATTATTTGTTTAATTTGCTGTTGAAATACTGTTCTCTTTCCTTTTCTACAGTGTTAAGGGTGGCATTCTTTTAACAGGTTTGACTGAAATAGTATGTAAAAAAAGCTCCTAAAAAAGTACTCTTAAAGGAGTAGTGAAAGTTTTAAAGCCTCAGGTGCTTCTGTATAACTCATCTGCTTGCTGCTACCGTCTGTTCTGTCCCCATCCCTCAGCCTGAACTGTCTTGAATCATTCCTGGGTTGTATGATCGGGACATTGCGTTGCATTAATCTTTAGACTGCTGTAAAGATGCCCTCTTGTGGCTGTAGGTCTAGGTTGCCATGAGTTTTGGTGAAAACGTTTTCCACCCCAGCTCAGCCCGAATGGATTTAAGTGGTTACTTGTCTGTATCCTTGATGAGATTTGTCTCACTTCCAAGCAGTGCTGCCTCACTGGCAGTGAAAAAAGGAAGTTCTGCAAGTCTTCTCTTTGTACTAACAGACCTTTTAGATAAAACTTTGATTTAAAAAGATCTGGGATTAATCAAATTGAGTTTTTGTTTTGGACTGACTTATAAAAATAAACTTTTCTTTATTAAAACCAAAAGATATTTTTGTATTCAAAACGGCATGCTCCAGAAACATAAATGAAAGACTTGATTTATGTGACTTCTGGACATACTTTTGTTATAAGAAGGCTTTGGGCTTAATCCAATCCAGTCTACTTATATGATGGGTGTTTTTCTTTGTAACTTCAATTACTTTCTGGGCAGCAGCTGAGTTACAAGTGTGATTTTTTTTTTTCATTGTATTTTAAAAGGTAATAGTAAACAGATAAGAGATTACATATTTTGATGTATTCTTAAAGGTAGATAAATTAGTTTCCTGCTCCTTTAGTATATGATTTCAAACATCTAATCTTCATTTTGTAAGATGCAATGTCATTTTTATGGAGATCTCTCTATATTATTCTGGTCTGAGTCATGACTGAGAAATAGGTATGACTTTTCTGGAAGATAGGGAAGGAACTACATTAATACCATTTTTTTCTTTTGGAAAAAAATATGCAAGCCTCACACCAAAATAAATGTTCCTGGCCTGTAAGTTTTTAGAGAGCAAGACTGTTAAGGTTTTTAAGTGTTTGGTTTTTAATTCAGAACAAAAATAGTATGGCTCACAAAGTGAAGTCTGGGAGCCTGGCATTCCAGTTCTGTAACACTAGCCTTTGACATATCGCATCATCTTGCTATCTTGGCTTCCTAGTCTGCTAAAGGGTCACATATCTGTCTACTTGCTTTGGGACAGAGTTAAAGATTTCAGAGCACTTTGAAAGTCTTGGGAAAGGTGTACTCTGCTTTCTAGATTACTTTTCTCTAAGTTTTTCCTTCCCAGAATTTTAACAGAGGGTGACATGTAAAGTGGCTCTTCCTAAGTTTGTCGTATATTCCTCAGCCGCTGTGGATGCTGTGCTCTCCCGCTGGCCAAAGGCATACAGCTGACATTAGTATTCTATCTATGCAGCAGCTCTAAAAAGCATTGACTTAATCTGTGGTGCTCTGCCCTTTAGGGGGGAAAAAAAAATATATAGTACTTCACCCTAGTGACATGAGTTGGTCTTTGCTAGCTTGGAGTTGAAGGACCTGTGACAATTATTCTTTAAGTGAAGTACTCTTTATGCGGTACAGTTCTACCAAGGATGACTTGCCTGCTTGATTAGTCCGAGTTTGTGGGTTTATGGGAATAGACTGACGAAAGATTAACACTGAAGGCCATTTTCCCTTTTCTTTAGGGCAGTTGCAAGTACTGCTTGTTGCCTGAGGAAGGAAGAATCTGGATTTTTCTATATGCCTCAGGCTTCAAATATATTTATTTTGTGGAATTTTTCTTGGGTCAAAGAACAAAAGCTTTACTTTTTTTTTTCTTTTTCCTTCAGTTGGTGACATCTAGAGCTCCATTTAGCTTTTAGTAGCTCCAGACTTGTCTGGAGTTGGTCTTAGTACCCGATGGTGCTTTGATGCTCTTCTATCGTATAACTTGGTAAATAAGTTATTGTGTATTTCGTAGAGATTTTTGAGCTTGACTAGATGATGAGTACGGTTGAATTTAAAACTCATGGAGATTCAGTTCTCAATGTACATTTACAGCAAACTTGGAATGCTGCTTTAACAGAGATGATGCTACAGGAGGTTATTTGAAAGAACGCATTTTGCCAAAAAATGCATGTTTAATAAACTTAAGTCTTCAAAGCTGTGAGTCCTTGAACAAGTCTAGCTCCTCTTCACCATTTGCTTTCAGCGAAAATGACTTTCCTCCTGCAGTATCTAATTTTCTCTCTCTCTGCTTCCTGCCCCCAGTTAAGAATGATGATAGTACTGTAGAGTTGTGGCTTAGTTGCATATTTGCATATGGATTTGGTCAAAGATGTGGACTACTATTATCAGATAGTCTGGCAGCTGTTCTAATGCAAATCATGGAATGCCAGCTATTAATCCCAGTGTCAAGCCCACACCTCGGTGCTACCTTCCACCGTGGCCTTCAGAAGGGCAGCTCATTGGGGAGGAGAGACACAGGTTGGAAGGCTTTCCGTGGCAACTAGGAAGGTTGGGCTCCTGGTTAGGGGTTTGGCCTGTGATTTGTGAGGTGTGGATTTGTTGTGTGTGTTCCTGGCATATCTGTGTGCCCTTCAGCAAGTTGGAGTTGGGAGTCCCCTTTTATAACCAATGTGATATTCCCAATTATCCCCACGAGGAGCTGCCTTCCTCTTGGAGGAAGATTCTCTGAAATTGGTGTGATTATTATTAGGCTGTTTTCTCAGGAGGAGCAGCAGATGGGCATGATGACATGTATGTAGATGAACCAAAATTAAATAGCATCAGGTTATTTTTATCATACAGTACTGTATTTTTAATAAAAAATTATTCCGCTAATAACACTTGTAATTTCTTCTAAATGAGTATGAACAAACTAGCAAATAAAAGCATAAAATATTACGTGTTTTGGAAACTGATGCTGCCACTGATTCCAAGATCTGGTGGTTATAAAATCCCAAGCTCTTGTTTTACCTGCTGTGTCCGTGACAGGCACAATGTGAAGAACTCGGTGCATGAAGACTTCTTGTGGCAATTCATACACAATAATTGCTGTGCTGGAGCTCAGATTTTCTGTTACAAAATTTATTTTGATCTTGTTGCCAGCTGGCTTGCTTTGTTGTGAGTCTGCGGAGGGAGAGCGCACCTCTATAGAAGCAGGCTTGGCTTTTAATTAGCACTTATTAGAAGCATGTGTTTCTGTCTGCTGCTGCTGCAATGAAGGTGAATTGGTGCTTTAATGAGAATGGACCATCCATGCTTGCTGTGGTGGAGTGGAGTAATTGAGTTGAAGTATTCCCTTTCCTGAATCTGGAAAAGTCTTTTCAACTGGTTGATAGCTTAAGGCAAAGCTAATGGAAGGAAGTAGGAAGACAAAAAGCTTACTTATTATCTTTAAAAGGGTGGTGATGGATGCGGAAGAAGGCTACAGGCATGCTTTCTGAAGCCAGCAAAAAGCAAAGGAAAAAACCTGACAAAACCTTTATCTTAACCTGGAGTTCTTAAGCTTCTGTATGCTTTTCAACAGTGACATTGTAATTAATTTCTACTTTTAAAGCCGTGTGTTCTGCACAGAAAAATCTAGCCAATGTTTGCAAATAATAATCTTACTTTTAGTTGCTTATCACTATAGGAAGCTATTTATGAACATAAAATAGAAGAGAAGGTAGTAGTGCAACATAATATCATTCTTGATTTAAAGGCTCAACTTTTTCTAAAGTTATTTTTTCAAATATACCCAATAAATGAAATTGAAATAAATTGATACGGAAATACATTTTTCTATTGGAGTGGTTTTTACCTGAGGATGGTTTGGAGGAAGCACTTGAGTTTTGATTCAAATGTGTTGTTCAGGTTCAGCTCAGGCCCTTGTTACTGGTGAGGTGACCCCAAACTCATTCGCATGGCAAGAAAGATTTAAAAATAGAAAGGTTCACTGCATGAGGCCTTCCAGGGGAGAGGCTTTAGCTCTCATTTTCTGCTTGCCTGCTGGAACCCAGGCACTACTTGTGTTCCTGTGGCTTCTTTCCAACTCCAATATTTGGCACATGGTGTTCAGCTGGAAAGACGCTCTGCATGGCTTTGAAAGGGATGCTGATGCTGTGGAAGGAGGAGGAATGGGAAAGAGGAATTAGTAAGGGATAGGCTTCAGTCTCTCCTCCTTTGCCCTCTTCCTTTGTTCCTTCTCCATGGCACCTGCATGCACAAATCCCTACACAGCAAGACGTAACCGTGTGTTTCCATGTTGCTCAGGTGGTTGTGGAGATGTTCTTTTTTTTTTTTTTTAAACGCAGTTTAGCACTTTGAATGTGAAAAGATGGGGTTTTTAGCTTGGTTTGGTGGGGGGTTTTTTATGTTTTTTTTTTCTTCTATGAGTGGGCTTTGTTAGGATGTGTGGGACAGCATGCCATCGTGATGCAGATTGCTGTACATGATGTTGGGGAGAAAAAGGGTATGATATGATCCTCCCCACCCTGCAAACGCTAACCTAGTTCTATAAACTGTACCATGATGCCCTGTACAAGAGGTAAGGATTTGTCTCCACTGTTTAAACGGTACCAATAACTGGAAAGTCATATTTTTGCAAGTTTGGTGTGGGTTCAACGAAGTAAGGCTTTACTTCCACTTAAAGAGAACTTTAGTTGTTCAGGTAGGCTTTAGTTTGGATATTGAGGTTTCACTGTTTTCTAGGTATTAATCTGTTACATTTCCCCTTCTTCTGAAAAGGTTAATTTTAAGAAAGTAGAAGATCTCCTATAAACATAGGTTGGTTTGAATGTGTTTTATTCATATGTAGCACTTTAAATAAAATATGATCGGAAAGTGATAGCAGCAGAACAGTGTGCTGACATTACTTTGTGTTACTGTTGGTGACTTGAGACTGGTGGCAATTGTTTTCATGGGAACATTTTTGTGTAGTTTCCGAGATTCGTATTTTTATGTGTAATGTAACAATTCAAAAACATTTTCTTCTTTGCTAGGTGATCTTTGGAGCTACGACTTCTACAGTGGTGAATTTGTTGTGTCTCCTGAACCTGACACTAGTGTGCACACAATTGATCCCCAGAAGCACAAATATATTATCCTTGGCAGTGATGGACTGTGGAACATGATCCCACCTCAAGATGCTATCTCCATGTGCCAGGATCACGAGGAGAAAAAATACTTCATGGTGAGAGCAGTGGCTATAAGTCACTGCAGAAATTTAATATTTTTTTCCTCTAAAAATGGCTTAGTCCGGCATGTATGAGAAGTACCTGAGGATGGCGTTGTTGTTTAGGCATATTCATAGTTTTGCCACAACACAGTTGTTGTTAAATGTGGCTGATACTGTGCTTGCATATACTGTCAAATACCATGCATGTTAACATTGTTTAAATTATTTGGTTGTCGTTTTTGGGAAGTTTGACTACCAGAATGGTATCTGTGAATAATAAAGAAGGTAACATGATCCTTCTCCAAGGAAGTTGTATAAAATATTGCCTGAAAATGAAATTTATTTCGCATTAAGACACATGTTACAATACAGGCGATTGTTTATTGGTTTTTACATGACTTGTATAAAGTTTGGATTAAATTCTTCTCTGGTTTATTTTACAAAACAGTTGAGAATTTATGTAGTGACGCATCTGAGCATCAGATAGTAAATAGTCTGTAAACCCCTTGAGAGACTTTTGGAAAGACCATAGGATGTGTTACAACCAAACGATTTATGCAAGTCATTGCATCAGTTTTATGGTTTAAAGCACTCATATATACATGGATTCTACTGTAAACTGATTTTAAAGTTATATTTCACTAAGAAGAAAGGTGTGTTTCAAATAATATTTCCTCTTGTGTTTCTGAACCAAAGAACTTTTATCATGTGATTTATAGGAATATATACCTCAGGCTGTGCCACAAAAACTGTCCATCTTCCGTTTATAAAGTAAAGTGGACCTGATCGCTTTCTCTGTCTGTCCCTTTGTTCTAACATAAAGGGAGAGCACCGACAGTCTTGTGCCAAAATGCTGGTGAACAGAGCACTAGGCCGGTGGAGGCAACGCATGCTTCGTGCAGATAACACTAGTGCCATCGTCATCTGCATCTCACCGTTGCAGGACAGCAAAAGCAACTTGGAAAATGAAGAAGAATTGTATCTCAACTTGGCAGAGAGTCCCTGCTATAGCAGCTCTGATATGAATGTCATGACACCCTCCCGCTGCTGTACCCCACCTGTCAAGGTAACGGGTTTTTTTAGTGTTTTGAATGTTCCACTTGAGTATGGAGCCCACTAAATACGTATTAATCTCCCTTTTCTTCCCCTAGTAGTAATTTCTTTTTAGGCAGCTTGCTGTGATATGTAGGCTGGGACAATGGTGTAGTGAGACCATTGCCAGTGATTGAAGTAACGCTTTTAGAAACTACTGGCCTGTCAACTTAAACCACTATTTAATGTTGCTTTTTTGTGGTGGTGTGCGAGGGTTTTTTTAACTGCAGTGGACTGGGCAGTATGTATGGCTACATAATATAATTCGGTTGTAGGACAGTAACGTGACAGCAATTACCTGGCTATATCCTCAATACTTCCGTGTATGAAGCTTTGGAGCAATAGACAACATCTTAACTCTTTCTTAAAAGACTTTGGAACACTGAAGGCAGAATATTGAAGTATGAACTCCTCAGAATTACGGAATTTAGGGATACAATGTTTTCATAACGCTTAAAATCCTGATCATTTATTAGTAGTTTTGGACCTGTATTCCCTCCTTAATGTAGAAGAAATGATTATGATAACTTCATGCATATAGTTCACACAACTTTAAATGCACTGTTTCTTAAAAGCAAGTTTTCCAGGATCCCACACAAAATCAGAAGTATGCTATGGAAAGAGTGGAATCAGACTGGGAGGATCGAGGTATAAAGAAGAAAAAAACCCAATACATCCCCTTAGAGAATAGTGTTGGGCTACAGTTTCTTCTCCTACCTTGCCATGTACTTGTGTAGCTTGCACAGCTGATAAATTGCAGGCTGCTTGTGGATGCATTCTTAATCTTGGTGTGGTTTGGTTCGGTTCTGGTGGTGGGATTTTTTTTTTTTTGTTTGGGGGGGTTTAACCCATAGTTAATGTATTCAAACACACATTGTTGTAAAGAACATTTTCTTTCTGGATTGGGAGATCTTACTGTCTTTCTCTGGTAGATTTATTGCTTTTTGTTAGAGGAAAAGACATTATAATACAAGGTCTTTCTTCAGGTTAGAGGTTTTAACCATTAACATAAAGCAGAGCTGTTCAGAAGCTTTTTTCTTCTAAGAACTGGAGTGTAGTTATGAGTAGATGTTTGTTTCAGTAATTACCAGCTGCTCCTGATTTAAGTAACTGTCCTTTGAAGTTTTGCAGTATCTTTGGATAACTGTCCTTTGGGCAAAATAAAAAGAAAGCAAAAATTAGAAAGGGAGTCTTTAACATTCCCTTGGTAGAAACAAGCTGCTAATAAAATGGCAGGCTCAGCCTTTCTGTCTCCTTCCCTTCCATCCACTGTAGCAAAGAAAAGAGCTTAAAATCTAGCAAAATCTTGAGTAGAGAAAAATTATTTGAGTTCTAAATACTCCTAAACTTTTAAGCTGTACCATATGTTTTGTGTGTAACCTATTGTAAGTAGTTGTTGAATAAACATTGAGCTGTGTTGACTGCAAAATATGTTCTAGGAAGTAGCATTTCTGGATAAGGACTTAGTGAAATTTTTTTTTTCCTTAAGATTCCCCCTCCCTATCTAAGTAGATTCAGTGATCTGTGATGTATGAATCTAGATAAATTGCAGCAAGTGGTCACAAAGAGTTAAGAGACCAAAACAACCGACAATTTTGGTGTTTGCCGTGTAGATAAGGCGTTACTTTATTTTTTTGCTTAATGTGCAGAACCCGAAAGAAAATTTTGACTGGCTATAGGTCTTCATTGATAATATATGTATAAATTAGTTCTATTTTAATGCAAAAGCTTTTCTCCTCTTGGATTAAAAATAGAATTGGTGTCCCCAACTTGAAAATGTAGATCCTCTTTCCTCAGTACTTTTTTATTAAAGATACGAATGTAATACAGGTTTCTGCTTTAATAACGAGCATCCAGCTGTCCTCAGAGAGTACCTGTAAATATCAGAAATAGTGTGAGAAGGAAGCTGAAAAGAGGCAGGAAAAGACCACTGTACTGTCAGAATAATTTTGAGATGCAAAAAACCCAAATGTCTCCAGGCAGATCGTAATAAATGAAATGTCTTCGCAGTTGTGTCTCCATGTATGCTTGCAAAAACAAGGTGTGGTTACCTGTAAGTATATTTGGTAACTACACCATCCTGAGTGATACTATCTTTTTCCCCAGTACAAAGAGCTTTATCAGTTAGGTAAGAGCCACAATGGAAGGAAAAATATATTTCCATAAACTTTGGTTATGAAATGGCTGGACTGTAGGGTTTTCATTTATATAGCTGTCTGACTTCATGGGAGCCTTCTGGGTAAAATGCAGTGTGTGCAGGAGTGCTGCTGGCTCTGTGTTTTCTTAAAAATTAAAATGACATGAAACATAGTTCAGGCATTTGGGACTCTCCCAAAAACAGTCAAATACCTGGTTTCTTATGCCTTACCTTAGACATTAAACGGTAGCCTTATTGCAAGGTGCCGGTTGTCTTAGGAAGTACAGCCACACAACTGTGTTGGAATATGGATTTTGGAATTTTTTTCTGACGGTGGTAACTCTTGAGAGATTCAGGAAATGCCCTTATTTCATGCTCCTTTGTGATCCTAGTGATACTGTCAACCTTATAGGAGGGAAAAGCCCCATTTTGTTGTTCGCACAAAAGAAAGTATGGCAATAGATGACAATATCCATTCGCAAAACAATACATAAATACCTTTATACAGAAGCTGCAGGTAAAAATACGATCTAAAGTTGGTAGATAATTAATTTTCTTACAAAATTACTGTTGAATTTTACTGAAAAGGGGATCATCACAGTTTCTGTGAAGAAGTGAGAGGTGGTTCCCCAGAGCAGTCTAAACTCCTGGAGGTTGTGGAATGATTATAGCCCAGAGAGGATAGGTCAGCAAAAAAAAGAAGTGGCAATGGAGAGGATACTTGCCTGTTATCTTCAGAGAACTGAAAGAAGTACGGATAGCCTTGACTCTAAACAGCTGCTACCTTCCAGAACAATTAATTTGGAAATAGAGACCAAATCAAAGTTTCTCAATTAAACAGAAGTATTTCTTAATTGCATAGCCTTCTGGCAACAATTACTAATACCAAATTAATTCAGGTATTCCTGAGGCCAGTGATAAAATTTGATTGATTAGATTGTTGAGAAATTAAATTGGTGATTCATGTTTTATTTTTCTTGTTCTGTTACATCACTCTTTAGCCATCCATCCTCTGACTTCACTTGGCTTCCCAAAGCCTTATCCAATGTCAGCTATTCGTACCAAGCAAAAGATGTTGGCCAGAAGAGCCACAGTGTTAAGCGTTTTGCACAATAAAAACGTAAAACCTAAATCGTGGCTGGAGACACAATTTCAAAAATTAAATTGAGCAGATTAAGTAACGTTGCCAGAGCTGTTCTCTGTGTGTCATGTAGCTCTCTTATGGGTTCTGCAAGAACCGAGTTGAAGAATAACCTCTAAAATACCATCCATAAAGGTCTTCCCTCTTGTGCTGCTATATGTAGTAAAAGTATATTATCTAAATGGTTTTATCTACACATGGGGAGCAACAGGGAAGTAGAGGGGCGTGGAAAACCAAATCGAGATGTTAGAAACAATTGTAATTGTTTTCTCTTTCAGAGTGCATTTTATTAAACTTTAGTATTAGATTTTTTTTTCGTAAGTGCTGAGCAGTCATGGATGTCTTCTTGAAGGTGAACTGAAGTTTTTCTGGGTTGTGACTTCAAAAGCATCTATTTATTAATCTGAGATACTACATTGACTTACTCTGATTGAGCTGCATGTGCATTTGAGTTTTCAGTATCTTATGTTCTTAAGAATCATTGTCATTTGCCTTAACGTTGATGGTATGTAGAGTAATATGGCCTTGAAATTTACTTTTGAAGGACTCGCTGAGTAACGAGGGATTTCTTCACAATTAAATCTTTAATAAGGTCATAATTCATATCTTCAGGGCACTGCATAAATACTCATTTTCATAATCCCCCTGTGGAGAGTAAAAGCAAGTATTGTCCCCATTTTCCTGTCGGTAAAACTGAGAATGAGGCAAAAATACTTATCAAAGGCTGCACAAGAAACGGGTGGCTGAAGGTAAGGTTAGAGTTTAGAAAGTCCCTGGTTCTCAGGATACCTTATTAAGCAGCAGCTTTTCAACGAACTGAATGACTCTGCTTCAGAAAGAGTGGACAAATGTGCTGTGAGGAATGGAGTTGCTTTCTTTCCAAGTCATAGAGCATAAAACTAGGCGACAAAGCATGTTACTTTGCACAGCAAACAGTAACTCTGTTTTTAGAACAGCTTTGTCCGATGCTGCGCCTTTCTGTGTGCAGTCAGGACACCTACGATGAAGAGCTTGTGGTCTCCCTGATAAGCTGGTTATGCAGTAACTAAGAGTTCTAAATGTAACAAAGGTCAGGAGGCTTTTTCTGCTGTTTGCCCTTAGTAGTGCTTGGCCATCTGATGATCTATAAAATCTTCAGAAGGCAGTATAGGCACCTAAATCCCCTTCCTATCTGAAGGAGGGAAGTCATGTCTGTGTGTTGGAAAAGGCTACTGATGAAAATCATAGGGTAGAGATTGCAGGCTCTGCTTTCTACATGGCTTCCTAAATTAACAGCAGATGCATGCAGAGTCCTCAGCATTTCACAGCAGGCAAAAAGGAAGGTACACAGGCTGAGTAAGCCTGAGTGGCCCTCTGAATGAAAAGATTACATGCCTGCCGTTACGAGAGACAGGTTGGATGACTGATAAAAATGCTTTTATAAAGTTGGTGCGTGCAAAGTACCAAGTTCAGATCCGCAGTCTGAATCTGTTTCCACCTCTCGACGTGGAGAAAAGCTAACTCTGTTTTGGAGTAGGATTTTTCTGTCTCTGATAAGGTTTTGAGAAGCTCTGTCACACGCTGTCTCTACACTTAAAGGATAATGCGGGTGAAATAACTGTATTTATGCCTAAATACTTTTGTCTTTTCCCTCAGCTTTTAGAAGATGATCCATGGCCACGACTGAATGCTTCTGAGCCTATTCCTCCCCTCATGCATAGCAACATGATCTCAGAAAAATACTTAGAGCTGCCAAACGAGATTGCCAAAAGCAACTTACCTTCATCAGGAGCAACCCTGAAGGATTCAGGCCCACAGGAGGAGAAGTGCAGCAAAGCGTTGGCTTTGAGGATACACGAATCCTACAGTAACGGTTTGTCAGTCAGCCTCTCCCCTTCCAACTCCACAAATTCAGGCACGGACCAAAAAGGCTTCAAGGTGTCTCCTAATGGCCAAACAAAAGCCCAAGATGCAGAGAGGACGCCCACAGCAAACTTTAAAAGGACATTGGAAGAATCCAACTCTGGCCCAGCTATGAAGAAGCCAAGGCGTGGCCTGAGTCGCAGCATTAGTGTCCAACCAGAAAGCATGTCCACAACCCCACAGCGCAAAAACTCAAACAAGCTGACCATGCGCCGCAGCCTGCGGGGCCAGAAGAAGCTCAGCAACTCGCTCTTCCACCCGCCCAGGAAAGCAGTCTGCGTTTGCTGAAGGGCATCTGTGTAAGGAAGTGTATTTTGGTCTGGTTAGAATTTTAAAGTTGGTGCAGAAGTCTGAAACTCTTCCTGTTTATCTTTTTTTAAGTAGAAACTTTTTTTGGTATCAAACAGCTTTATCCCAGCCTTGTACTTGCTTGTATTATAACTGTGAATTTTGTAGATGTGTAGGGTATAAGTCACTGTAAAATGTGTGTAAATTTGTATTCCTTCATATAAATGTAGTCTCCTTTCTTCCTTGTATAATTGTTACAGCGGGGCTAACCCTTGTTTTAAAGAAAAAAAGTAATCCTTTTTGTTAATTTACTAAAGTCATGAATTTGTATACGCTTCTTGTGATGAGAATTTCACAACTTTTTAACTAAAGTAAATTATTAAACAGAATGGAAGATATGTATTTTCGTAGTACTATACGTTCCACCTAAAGTGTGTCTTTTAGAGAATACACTAGGTCTATATTTTGTTTTTAAATTTTAGATTTCTCTACTCAGAAATGAAATGTACGTGGAAGCAGAGATGTTGAGTCTTGCTTTACACAGCTCAATGTCGATTTCTTTCTGTTAATTAAAATACTATGCAGTATATTACTTAGTTGTATCTTTTGTAACATTAATCGTCAAAGTATTTAGCAAAGAAGTGTGTGTTTTAAAACTCCAACTCCCAAAAGCATCCTATAAAGCCATTCCCATCCCCTGTTATAAATGATGGCGTTTTTATCCAGGCATAAATGTATGCCCTACGGAGGCATGAATTTTCTGCTATTCCAATACTGATGGTGCTGCTAATACCTTTCAACGTAAGTTCTTAAATTATTTTATGACTATTTTCACTGAGTATGTGGACCATGTGTATGTTCACCTAAATAAAACACATGAAAATTTGATGGGGGTGCTTTTTTTTTTATTTCAGGTTTAAGTTCTGTTGAGCACATATTTACTTTGGCTTTATCAAAATCCAATACTTTCACCTTCTTCACTGTGGCTACACAGCTTCTGAAGCAAGCATCCCACGGCATTTTGTTATGGAACTGATCTTGGCACTTTATACGAACGTTCAACTGTAGCAATACGTAACCTGCTTTTTTTTTTTTTAATGTGGAAGTAAAAGGCCAGTATTTTATTCCAATGGCTAGGGTGGTATTTATAGGATCTAATTCTTTACCACTGGAACAATAAAACATGGGTTGAAATCAGGCCTGCTATTTATATATGTTACCATGGTTACAGAAATCCTAGGGGGAATCGTATGCTTTCTGAAAATGTGTAATTCTCTTTCATCCACCCTGTGAATGCAGCACTGTCTTACAAGAGGGAAGTAACGGTCTGTCCAAATCGGATCCTTCAAGACACTATTTCTGTGTATATGGGATGGAACTTGCAGTTAACAGTCAAGTTTTGCTATGAGCGATGTGGAAATGGTGTGTACACCACGTATGGGAGGGGAAGTATACAGAGGCTAACAGCAGCTATGTACACTTGCCTAGCAACAACCTAAGGTAATTGTCTGTTTTCAGTTTAACCTCACGACATTCAACCTTTTAAAGATGACTGATTACAATAAAGCTGCAAGTGTAAGATGTTACTTAGAGGAGTAGCTGTATTGCTGCTTATAACGTAAAAACACACACAAAAAAAAGACTACAGCACAGTTCCCAGTTTTTTTGCTATATATATAGAAGCAAAATTTAAGTTTTCATCAAATTCTGATGCCTTCGTAAATGTGTGCCTTGTTCTCCCATCTTTCTGCACAGCAGCGCTAGACGTGGGCTTGTCCAGCTGCAGGGGCAGAGAGGGGCTTTTTGCACTTCCTAATAAACGAGACAAAACCTACAGTTTTGCCTGGGAAAGCTGCTGAAGGATGGCAAGCACTGAACATCCCAAGCTCCTCTGGAGCAGACAAACTTGCTG
>NW_010534217.1:46772-59484 GCF_000687285.1 Phaethon lepturus | reverse complement strand
GAGTTGTGAAGTTTGTTTCCGCACGTCAATACCAGGAGCTGAACAACGAGTGCTACGAAGGACTGGCACTTTTACAGGCAAGAGGCAGTAGACAGAGGAGAAACCAGCTCCTGGCAGAGGTAGAGGTGTCCTTGCCCTAGAGAGAGGAAATGTTTGCCAATCAGGGCACCGTCTGCATGCTGTTTCAGCTTGCTTCCTCCAGCAGCGGCGACCCAGTTCACAGACCCTTTGATGATGCTCCCACAGATGATTTACCGAGCTGTTGGCAGCGAGTATCAACGCGCACACATTACACTTGTCCCCGCTGCGGGACCAACGGAGCCATTACGGAGAGCCATCTCTGTCATCCTCCGCAAGGCACAGAGACGCATTCCGCGTTTGTGGCAAGCGAGCGAGAGAAATGGGGCTTTTATTCCTTTCCCTCTTTTCCTCAGGAACCTTCAGCATTCAGCAAAATCTGTGAAAACTGACCATGACTAATACTAGGAAGCAGAAGTGCTTTGGTGGATAGTGTGCGGGGATGCTCTGTATTAGTCCTGTCGCTAATGTGTCACTTCCATTTTTTCCAGCTAAGAAATAATGAGCCAGAAAACTTTTAAACTATTCTGAAAAACTTGCCTTGCCTTTCCCCAGGGCCACCAACCCCACATGTTAGTCCACACCATACATCACTGTCTCCCACTGGCTGCTCTTTATTCCAAAGAGCACAGGCCAGTTGCAAGGGTGACTTAGCCCTGTTAAAAATTCAACTCAGGCTTAAAACCGTTACAAAACTATACATCTTATTGGCATTTCAGAGCAAATTAAGTTGACTGATGCGGGAAACAAAGAAGTATAATAATAGAATATAATGTCTGAAGTATAATAGTGCCTCTTTTCTACGACTCTTACATTTCCTACAACACTTTGTGTCTAGAGACCTGAAACTGCTTTTCAGATATTAATAAACTTTATCCATCCTAAATAATGTATCTTTCCCCATTTTGCAGCCACATGAAAACGTCAAATGAGCTTGCCTGATTGCCAATTCTGAAAGAGCCAAGAACAAACTTGAACTATGCCAATTCTCAATCCTGTCCTTGGGCCACATGAAAATCTTTGTGAACCAGAGTAGTGTTAACCTAACACTAATAGTGTTAACCACCCTATATTATCACCAGATCAAAATGAATCCTTCCCTGATGTGAGGAGTAGGATGGAAGATCCCTTTGTTCCTTCCTATCGATCTCACATGAAAAGGTGAAAGAAAGATAAAAATTGCATTGTCTAGCCTCAAGAAAACAGTTCCCTTTTTTCAGGCTCAACCATGCTCTGGCAACGCCAGTGACAAGAAACACTCTAGGTCCAAGATATTTGTTGTATTTCCCTAATTTTGCTCCTCTCTGTGCACATGTTACTTATACAAGCAGAAAGGGGAAAAAAGGGAATACAACTGTTAAAATTTTAAAAACACCTGTCTTTAATATAAAGAATTGAAAGCTTTAGTTCATAATTCTCAATTTACATTGGTTCTCATTATAGGCATGGTGGTTCATCAATTCCTAATCCTGCCTTGTGGACTAGCAGTGGCAGAACTTGCTAGCT
The DNA here is from genome assembly GCF_000687285.1 of Phaethon lepturus. Classification (NCBI taxonomy): domain Eukaryota; kingdom Metazoa; phylum Chordata; class Aves; order Phaethontiformes; family Phaethontidae; genus Phaethon; species Phaethon lepturus. The sequence goes on along the minus strand of NW_010534217.1, from coordinate 57,900 downwards.
TTCCATCAGTGTAAAGCAGGAATCAAAATAACAGCTGGTAGTTTACATCTCACATGTGCTCTCCTCCCATTTTATACTTGAACAGTGGTAAATATATAATCTTTACACATGGTTCATCAATGAAAACACTTCTATTTGTTTACCTGCTCCCAAGCTAACTCAATAATTATTTTTCCAATTAAAAAATCATTTCTGACAGCTACAAAAAAGTACAGACTGTAAAAGCGTTAAGATGCCTCTAAATTTCCCCTTTCAGTAAGTGGATGGCACTGTCTTCCTTCTGTAGAGCTTTCTGAAGCCTTCACCAGAGGAAAATGATATTGAATCAGGCTGGGAAGTACTCACAGCCCATATTTCGCTGATATTTTTGTCATCCTTTGGCGCACACAAGATTCCAGATGTTTATTTTTATGTCCCTCTCAAGACTATCTACCAGGTTTCCCAGAAAGCTTAGAGAGCAGTAGTTCTCTACTATATAGAGTACCTCCATATAAAACTCCACTCATAGTGCTGGGATAACTATCCCACCAACTAAAAAAAAAAACTAAGCAAAACAAAAAAATCAAACAATCAAACAAAAGCCTAAAAAAAAATTGTAAACAGCAAATACATCATGTTATCTGTATCTTTTTGTGGACAGCTCTAAGAAATGATACTTTGTCTATCTCAAAGCTCACACAACTCTGGCATTATTGCAAAATACTAAGGAAATTATCATTTCTATCAGAGATTCGGTTACGCCACTTACAGCCGGATGCCTTTATGCTTTTACATGTGATTTTACTTCCCAACCTGCTGGGACCCGTCGCTAATTGTCCCTGCCTGTTGTTGAATTTAATAGTCAACAGTATGACTTTGCCTAATTAAATAGGACAAATGCTCAAATGATACATACCCTTCAAAAAATCTCACGTCAGTAAGTACCTTGAGAGTTGTTTTCATAAACAATTGATGAATTGTTTTTGGAGATAAAGCCATTAAATGTTCCTCTAATCGAATACCTTTCACCCCCACCTCATCTCAGAACTCGCTTTCTCCCTTCGGTACCTTCCACTGGCAAACCCACAAAAAGGAAAGCAGGTAAAGCGAGCAGCCAGACTAAACCTTCAAATCCCGTTGTTCTGATCGGTGATGCACATGTGTCGACGAAAATAAGCTGGGAGACAAATAACCTCAGTGAGGGCTGCCGGTGCCGGGGAGCGCAGGGCAGCAGCTACCTGAGCGACTGCCGCAGTACCGAGGTTTGCATCTCCTCCCGGGAAATAAAAAGCCCGATGTACAACAACCTCCGATAGCCTTGCAGTCCCCAGGAGGCTTGACTGCAAGCAAGAAGTGTATGCAATCCATACGTGTGACGATCCCTATGCCAACCCTGGGTGAAATACCAGAGATCATCAACCGCCACGTCTGGATGTTGCTTGTGGATCCTCAATTTCCTGAAACCTTCATCTGCGGCAGTTGTAATGGTAACACCTCCCCAGCGACCCTCACTGCTCTAGCGAGTGCACCCCGTCTTCCCTTCATGCTAGGGCCAGGCACAGAGGAGTTTGGGCTTCAACCCTTCACACCACTAGTCACAAGCTGGGTCACCAGCTCCTCACATCTGGCAATGAAGCGTCCTTGCTTATCAACATCACCGTGACTTTTACTGGCTTCCCACACAGGGAATCCCAGGCCAGAGACTTGTAAAGTGCGGGGTTGGGTGAGAGGGGCAAGTTTCCACTACAAGAAAATGTTTTAAAACTGTTAATGTTGAAATTGGGGGGTGGAGGGGCTTTTGGGTTTGGGTTTTTTTGGTTCTTTGTTTGGGGTTTTTTTAACCACCAACTGAAATGCCACACAATGTCTAGGAGAAGCTATACTTCGTATGCTTTGCGTCCTTGTTTTCTCCCAGAGCCTGTGCTGTCTGGAAAAAGCTACAGCTCCCGTGGCTCAGTATGGTATATCTTGCTGGTTGAGAAGGATTTGAGATCATGGCACTTACACAGCAGCTTTAGGAGACAGAGAGGAGTTTGGAGCAATGACGGCTCTAATGTAGAAGAGTGGCATTCCAGAAATGCTTTGCATTTAGGCTGAAGCATTTCAGTTTGGAAACAAAAAGTGCACGTGCATGATTTTTAGCTTTCAGTTGCTCCATGTTCTAAGTAAAACGCACTGAATGACATACATGGAACATTTCAGTCCAGCAGAGAGAAATACAGCAACAAATCAATATTTTTTAATAATGTACTTTCAACAACTGCTGTTCTACAAAAAAAAAAAAAAAGCTGGCAGGGCAGGGCTGCCTTGCAGGGCAGCGGATTGCACCCTTCCTTCTCCACACTGCATCCCATCGCAACAGGAAACTACAAGCGCTGCCGTTGTTAGAGCCGTACGGATACCACGCTTAAGAAAGCAAAAGAGGAAGGTATTTGCCCGAGCCTGATCCCTTCAGAGGTGCTGCCGCGCCTGAGCAAACACCCGGTGCTCCCACGGCTAATCCCGGGGAACGCTAATCCCGCCTGTGCAAATGGGACGCTTTACCCAGGGAGCGTGTCGGCCGGCGCAGCCCGCTGCCTCCGCCCGCGTGGGGCTGCCTTCAGGAGCGAGCCGCGCGCTTTCGGTGAGTAAGTGAAACTTAACCTTCGCTGATACATAAATGCGATTAACCTCGTTCGGTGTTCGCATGGCAGAGCAGTGGTAAGTTTGGCGTTAGAACCCCGGCGTCCTGATACCGGGCTCCTGCGGGAAAGCTGCTCATTCCGAGCGCGGAATGCATCCGTTCAAATGAGTCGATAGCGTTCTCCCCGTTCTCGTGAGACAGAATGCGGTGAGGTTACATTTGACACCAAGTTTTCGTTCATGAACTGTTGAAAGCACCTACAGATCTTCTAAAGACATGTCATGTCAGTAACATATCTATCTGTTACACTGTACAATTATAAGGCAAGTTTACAAGCAACCCAATGAGTTACTAACTTTCACGCCAACAGACAAACTCATTAAATTATCACTTACGGACACGTTAGCAACAGGGCTCTCCATGAAGTGATGAAAAACAACCTGTTGGACACCTGGTTTATCTGGGAGAAGTCTGGAAAATTCAGTTGCACAAAACGAACAATAAAAGTTTAGAGATGTTGATGACAAAATTCTGTTTTCGGGAAAATGATGTTGCCATCCTGAGGCTTCAGTACTCAAAAATAATATTTTCAGGGAATATTTCATTAAAAATAGGTTGATGTTAGACAATCCAGTGGCCCTGCTGGCCTCCTAATCTGTGAATCAGAACTGATACTAACTAAGAAACAAAATGGAAAGCAAGAGGAATAATTTCAAATCAATGAAATTGTGCAGCAGATTAGAAAGCACTATTCTCAATTAAGGTTTTGAACGGTGATGCCGTCATCCCGCATTTTTCCCACTGGCTGGGACACTAATGTTTCAAAACATGCCTAACCATTAATACACACAGTAAAATTAAAGCTGAACTGTCAGGAAATATCCTGGACACTGGAGGGAACGCTGTGTTTAAAGCAAGTGGCTGTGCTCCCCCTGCAATTCCTGTGCAGGCACAGAAACCATCAGAGAAAACAAAGACTAAAAATAAAGAGGCCCAGCTCAGATTTAACAGAGCAGAGATGATTTTCTTGCTGAGCTCAGGTATTACCAGCACAGCGAACCATCCTCCTTTAGAGGGTCACACTGCTTTTGGGCCTCAGGCAGCATCACTAGGCCAATCTTGCACCTCAAGACCTTCAGATGCACCACGCTGCACTCAAGGGTGGTGGAAGAGGACTGAAGCACACTCAATTATAAGAGCTGCTTTCTTGCTTGACCCATTTTTTCCCCCCCTTCTCTCCTCTTTTGTGCATGGTCGGTCCCTTTTCACTTACCCCGACAGACCACGGGGCTGTGCCAGCCCCTTCCCACTCATGGTTTTTGGGGCAACACACCGTCACTGCCTTCCACAAAGCAAACTTTCACTCCCAGGGCTGGAGAGCAAGGTAGGGAGAAAGGGCAGACTGATGGTCACACATTGGACCAGCCCTCAGACCTGCCCCAGTGGCTTAACTGCATTGGTTTCTTCAGACTGTGCCTAGCAGAGCCAGGAGCAGCCAAGGAAAACCCAGGGCTGGACAAACACCAGCAAGGACGCAATGACTGGAGATTTTCTCCTAAACATCGGCAGAAATGCATCGGCTTCTTAAACAAACATTTAGGGAGACTTGGTTGCTCTGCAGCCCATGAGGTAAATACAATTTTGCTGTTTAACGCATGCGTGGACAACCTGCTGAGAACAGCACCTCTTTTGCTGGGCGTGAATTAGGTCCTTCCAGAGTTTTTCTTTGTAATGTTTTGTGTTCGTTCAAATAATGAAAGGGGTTACAGCTTCGTAATAATTAACTCAAACACAGACATTAATGAATCATTCATTAAATGAAAGGGAACAAGTGTTATATAAAATGCCTTAGAAAACTTGCCTTTGTTCTAGTAATTTAGCAGCTGGCAGCTGCCTCATCTTCACGCGCGCGCACACACACAGATTAAAATAACAAGAGAAAAATTGGGCTTAAAACTACCACAGTCAAAGGCTACAGGGTAAAATTTTCAAAAGACCCAGTGTGATTTATGCACTCGCATCCTACCCAAGAGCACAACTTTTGAATTTCAATGACACTTCTCCTCTTGCAAAACCGTTGTGCAGAAATCCAGTTCCCCTGCTGGCACCGCAGCCCCGAGGCACGAAGGCAAAGGCACGTCCCCAGCCACAACCTAGCCGTGCTCCCCACAAGGCTGGGCTCTTCTCAGAGACTGGTCCCTAGAGAGATAAACCAGTGTGACCGGAACAAAAGCACTGTTACACCCCACGCCCAGAGCTGCTTCTCCAGGCTGAGTGTGCAAGCTCTCTTTTGCACGCTCCCAGCAAATACTGCAGCTGAAGTCCTCCTTCTGCCGAAGGGTCAAAGCTGCCCACTTGGGCAGTCATATCTGCTTGCTTCATACATGTCCTTTATCATCCTTAGCTGCTTAAAAAGAAGACAGATGACTGCCGTTGGGCAGGTTTGGGGATTTTTCCATTTCTCTTCTTAGCGTGATGGGTAGCGTGTTATTGACAAGCCAGTTCCTGGGAAAGGTCAGGATTCATTATGAGTAAGAGGAAACAACTTATCCCCCACATGCATATAATTGGGCCTGACTTCCATTAACATGAGGCAAACAGGCAGCTTCCGACCGGGTACCTCAAGGGAGTGTTATAAAAATAGCTGCAGGCTCGACCAAGTTTAGCCAGGCAGGAGTGAAGACTAGCACAATAGCTAAGGCGGAACCACAAAGCGGATTAGAAAGAGATGCAGAGGAGACTGCAGGTGACTGCTTGCCCCTTAGACAAGTATTTTGCTCCATTCATTGTGAAGCCCCCCAGGTTAGTCTGGAAGCGACAAAACAGAGGGAATCTTTCCAAGTACCTTCACCACATCTTTTGTGAAGGTCTGATACTAAAGCAATGCTACTTCTTCTTACTAATACTCTCGCATTTTTTACATTATTCTTTCCTTGCTATTAGTTTTCAGCCAGACAGAGTCTAACTCTGTAGCTGTTATCTCAGGAAGATTGGTTCGTTGGATATCTGTTGGCTTGAGGAAGACAGGAGCGTCAGCAAGGTTGATGCTGCAGCCAAGCTTCCACTCTGGTGGGATGAAGGCAATTGTAACCCATGTCTCCAAAAAGTTAACTGAGGTCTTGTAACAACCCTGGAGAAGATAGGCAAGAGCAGTGTTTCACCAGCTTGTTTCTGCTTTGAGCTGAGACGAAAGACAGAGAAACTCAAGCACGACCTGCCACCGAGAGCCTGCCCCGATGTGCCCAGACCCAGTTCAGATCAGGCTAATTGTACTGTTGTAACTCCCAGGATAAACAGCTGCCCCTGTTTAAGCTGGTTTAATTTAAGTTTGCCCAGCAGATGTTTCAAACCAGGGCGAGAACTCGGTGTAGGTCTTTGCAGCACAGACCGGCTTCGCACCCACCCATCAGCACTGTTCTCGCCCAGAGGAAGCGGATTCGGTACGTCGGGCGGTACGACCTGCCAGCCTTACCCTGCTGCTTCAGGAACCACCGCCAAGTGCCCGAAAACCAGACACCAATCCCTTCCTGCGCACACCAGGCAGGGAGCCGCATTCACCCCCCTGCAGCCGCGGGGTCGCGGAAACGCGGTGACGCCTCCGTCACCTCTCTGCACTTGCGGGATGGTGCTACCTCTTGCCTTAAACTGTCCTGAGATGTCGCGATCTGTAGTTCCTGCCAACACATTTTTAAAAGTAGATTGCATGTTCCGGTGGAGGCCCACATCTGGATTTACTCACATCTTGCGTAGTTTTTTACCTCTGTGCAAGGTAGAGGCCGTACCACAGAAGCTAGAGACTGATTTCTTACGGGGAAAAAAAAAAGAAAAAAAACCTAAAGTGTATGCAGTATCACAAAATTCAGTTTAAGAAAATAAGTGGGACAGACATGCTTAATGAAAAACCTCTAAACTCATTTCAGATGAGATCAATAAATAGAAATCAGTACTGAATGCAAAAAAAAAAAAAAAGCATTATAGAACAAGAAGTGGAAGTTTAACCCACACTTGAACGAGGCACAGTACAATTTCCAAATACATAAAGGCTGCATCCCCCACCCAAACCTTACAAGATATGAGACCCTCCTCTCCTGCAAAGTTAACAGTGTGATCTTCAACAATAATGCCTATACTGTGACTGACCGTGAAAGAAAATATAGGCTTTTTGGAATATAGGTATACCATAATACACAGTAGTTGTCCGTCTAATTTATCCCAAATCTGAAGTGAGGCAACTGCAGGGTTAAAGCCCAATAGACTCACCTACTCATTTTTTTCTCACATACTCAGTTATTCCTTTTCTTTGCCCCCCTAGGAGAATTTAACTTTTTAGAACTTGATCTGATGAGCCTGCAAATAACTGCCCCAAGTTTTAGCAATCTACATCTAATTGGATGAATAGCAATGCAAAGCGATATAATTGCTGTGAGCTGCCCGTGTGAGACAGTGAAGAATCCGCCCAACGGAGTGAAAAACTGCACTAGTCACTCCCGTTGCTGACAGCAAGAATTTTTCAGATGAAAAATGCTTCCTTTTTTCTATTCCCTACCCCTGAAATTATCATAGCCTATTAATATAAAAGCAGAAAACGACACCATTCAGGAGTGCATGCTTGTTATATAGTGTGCCATAAACACACCATTAAACTTAGACAGATGATAGGCTTAAGCCTCATCGTTTTCAGAATAGATTTGGGTGCTCCTCTGAATGGACGCCCAAATACACTGTAGGTTTTGCAGAACCCCTCTGTCCTCAGGAAAAGCACAGCCTTCCTGCAGAGGAGCGGCTGCTTCCTCGGTCAGCCTGCACACGCTCTCGGGACACTGCAGAGGTGTCACACACACACAGAATCATGAAGGTTGGAAAAGACCTTTAAGATCATCAAGTCCAACCATCAACCCAACACCACCATGTCTAGGCTCTCCTGCCTGAGTCGGCATGCGCCGCTGGGTGCCAAACCACCGGCGTCTGAGCATGGCTAGCTTGTAGAGCCGTGACTTCCAGGAAGGACATCTCTGTGGTTAATGAGGACGGTGCTCTGATGCTCTCCACCACTGGAAGGGGCTGGAAATGGCAGTGACGGGTGGCAAGAAAAGTTAAGAGCTGCCTTTGAGATCAGTAGCTAGCTCCTCCATGCAAGGTGCTAGCATTTCACCTCCCTCCCAGGCATGTTACCAAGAGGTGAAGGCAGAATGTGCTGCTGGTGCCTGGTGCTCCAGGCACCGCTGCCGTTTATGGGAGGATGGGGGACCTCCGTGTCACAGGCCTGGGCTTTTGCTGGCGTCTTCCAAAGCTCATCTGCCTCTCCATTGACTGGATTCGGACAGATGCAGAAGGCTGGCTCTGGCTCTGCGTGGGCCAGAGAGACTGCAGATATCATGGTGTGCCACGGGAATTGCGGCTACTCCAAGCTTACCCGCTTCCTTGGGTGTAGATGTGGCACCAAGGGAGAGAGGAGGTACTAATTAATTGGCAAAACTGGTTTGATAAAATGAGTGATAAAACAATGGGACTAAAGAAGGTCATTAGCAGTACTAACACTTGCAACGGAGGTAAGCAAGGTCTTCCCAAATGATGATGGCCATGACTAGTCTGGTTTGGGCTGGGAGGAAGCATCATTTGCTCCTGCCAATTTAGCAGAGAAAGGGATTAAAAAGCTTTTTGTATCTTTTCTGTAGTTCCTTGTGAACAATGTTGCTAATGCTTTCAAATGAACAGTGGAATGCAGTAAAAGCCCTCACTGCTGGCTTAGGTACTAAGCTACTAAACAGTACTCACCAAGTACTAGTTATTTAGGTAAATACAGGGAAATTTCTGAACATTGGGAAAGCAAGGTAAGAGTTTCTTGAAGGTCTCTTACTGACAACAAATCTGGTAGGGAAAAAAAACACACCCTATCTATCTTACAAGACTATCATAAGAAATGTAACACGGTATTTTGCCAATGACAATTGATTAGAGACATTGCTCTGCCCTCCAAAACACTTTGGCAGCTTTCCCAAAAGAGATGTGATTTTTTTTTTTTTAATTTTTAATGACTCTCAAGTCGTGCAACAGACAGTTCACGTAATTTACTAAGCTACATTGCTGTTTTCCTTGCCAACAACAAGCAGAAAAACACAGCTTACCCTTGCACCATTTCTGTGCCTATCGATTATATCATTAGGTAAGCAAATTGGTTACCTCACTTCAGAGTCAGTGCTAAATTACCGTCACTAAGGTTTGTCATCACCTTAATAGGGTATCGACTGCCATGAAAAGAATATGTTGAAAAACCCTGTATCCCAGGAGAAGGGATCGTGAAGGAGCGTTCCCAGCTCAGACAGATACACTCTCGAGGACAACACGCATTGTAATAAATAGTAATTTATAGCAAGGTCAAAATTCAAGCCACTGTATGTGCTGCAAGCACTCATTTTCACAGATCAAATAGGTTATCCTTCAAAGACGGATTTCCCTAGTAGGTAAATTGTTCTGTCAATGGACGGCAAACTGACCTCCCCGCAGACGGAAGCGCTCACGATGGGGTAGTGATGGCTGAACTTCCTAAGGGACAGGGATAGGGCAGATTTACGGGAGCCCCCCACGGCAGCGATGCTGATCTGGTCCTGCAGGTACGACTCCTGGGTTTTAGCTCTGGCTCTGCCACTGCCTTTACTGAGGACTTCGGGCTCTGCTTACTTCTGTCCTTGTGAGAAAAGGAGCTCATATTGTTTTCACCACCCACAAAACATCCCTGATGAGGAGGGAAATTGGTCAAAGAAGTGACTAAACCTCACCAGATACAGCCTAACCCCTCTTTTGACTCTTCCTACTCAGAGTGCATGCTTTGAACAGGCACTACAGCCAGCAAATAACCTACTTCAGCCTGCTCTCCGATCCACTTTTCGCCTTATAGCACAGAGATAATGAGAGTGTTTCCTTCCTAGGCAGGTCAGCTTGAAATCCTCCAGGAGCCCCGGCAGGACATACTGAGTCAGGGCCGACAGCTCATCCTGGCTTTAGCCGCAGGGAAAGCACCTTAACAGCACTCTGCAAACGCCCCAGCCTGCATTACAGAGGCACAGTCACGAGGCAAGTTTGTTTAGGTCCCGAAAGCAGAAAGATTGGTAGAGGTGGCTCTTGTTGTGGTCAGGGAAGATACCAGGCACCCCAGAGATAAGGTCTGCGTCCCACCGCAGCCCATGCAAACACACACCCTCCTTCATCTGGGCCGCCGCCGAGTGAAAAAGTACGTACGGTCTTGTGGAAGGACCTCTCTATTAGTCACAGAAAACGTTCATTGATCGCCATCGGCTTTTAGATTAGGCCCTTAATTACTATTAACTTAGGCTGGGGGCTGCAAAGCAACTTAGCAGCAAAAAGACTCCATTTTCTCCTGGCAAACACCTGAACTGCTCAGTCACTCCATGAAGCTCTGTGTTTGGGCTCAGGTTTGGGGTCTGCTTTTTGGCTTTCTTCCGTATCTACCTCACACGTATCAGTATTCCCTCGTCACATCCACGTACGCTTTTCATGGGATCTGACTCAAAAAGCGAGTTAGCCAGTAAGTTACTCGTATTTCCCAAGCAGCGTCGCTAGCAGCGTGTGGCGTCCCTGATGAAAACGCGCCTCAGCGGACCCTGCAAGCAGAACCTGCAACACAAGCCCCGAAGCGGAAGGAGAGCAAGACATGGGGCGAGAAGAGGAAACGTCGGAGGACTCTGCACCGCTGCGGTGCGAGGGCTGGAGGAGAACAGCCCCTTTGCCACTCGCTAGCATCTCAGCTGTCGTTTCACCCAAGAAAGAAGTGGAGCTGTGCATTCCCCTCTGAAATGGAAAAAAAAAAAGTGGTGGGGGACGAAGCACAAGCAGCTCCCGCCACAGGAGAAGCCGCGGGTCCAAGGCAGGATGGTGAAACATTGAGACCGGGGAGGTTTCTCATCCCCTGCAGCTTCCCTCTGAGCTCTAAATATACATTATGAGAAAGCACCATTAGGAAGAGCCTTTTCACACCTGCGTAACCCCCGAGCACTGCCAGAACAGTTCATTGCAGGATAAATATACCCTTGGTGTACAGCTCTGAGGAGCACAGTAGCTGGATGATTTTAGTTAGGTTTCTTTGTAAAGATATTAAGGAAGCTTATTATAATCTCAGGCATTGAATTTAGTGAAAGATTCACTCAAGCAGACACAGAAATCTAAGCTGCTCCAAAGAAAACAGATAACTTTGACTGACCTGCACCACAGCAGTTAAAGAAGTTGAGGCATATTTATCCACAGAACATATACTTCCTTAAGAACAGCCTGATGTTTATTGAACTGATGTCTAAATAGCTTTATCAACACCGGGTCTATTTAATGGCTATCTTTTATGATTTCTTTAGAGCAGAAACATTAGACTTCCCTGCAGGGACCCATGGATACTCTCAGAAAACAATTCTGTGTGGCAAACTGACATAGGTTAGATGTACTCATTCCCTGCCATTTGAATTTGAAAGGAAATTCAATTTTTATGCTCCTCATTTTGTTGGCTTCCGTACTCCCAAG
>NW_010534217.1:46519-46735 GCF_000687285.1 Phaethon lepturus | reverse complement strand
GGCGGGACTTCCTCACCCCAGAGCAGAAAGGTCCTCCTGCACTCCGTTTAAAAATGAACATGCAAACACGCCCGCCCGCACAGACAGTCTGCAAACACTTCACTTCGCTCTTGAAAATACACCAGGAGGGAGAAATTGTAAGGAGAACAGCGTTGCTGCCTGGGGACCTGATCGTTCCTCAGGGTTCGGCAACCCGTGTGCCTGAGCATGCAGGTT
>NW_010534217.1:22614-46488 GCF_000687285.1 Phaethon lepturus | reverse complement strand
GTAGGGAAACCATCTAACTCACACGCCCTCGCTGCACCAGAACCGATGCAAGGAGAGTTAACCTGTTGAATGGGCGCTGGCACGAGGAACTGATCCCTGCTGGGACGTGGACATGGGGTCTCAGCAACAGCAGCATCTGCGCTCTGGCCAGGCTGAGCTGTTCTTGTGAGGGAAACAGATCTCTCTATACTCTGCTGTAGGACACTATAGGATCCCACGTGTAGGAGAGAGGGACGGACCTCCAGCTGAGACTATAAGACCTGAAACTGCACACTCTGCGCATACGCTGAAGACCTCACGGCATTTTTCACTTGAGATGGTCTTTGCTGCGAGGGTCCTTAGCAAAATCACAGTGCACATCTTTTTCAGTAGCACCTTGGGAACCTGAGTCCCAGTTTCATGGAGTGACAGTCTGGTGTGTTTAAGCGACTCAGGTGCTTTAAAATACTCCATCAACAATTTTTGTTTACTTCCAATCCTAGCAAGAAACAGAAATTACAGCAACATGTGGGTACCTGCACCTAGGTAACAAGGCATGATGTGAGAGGGATGCAAGAGACAACAGTAGTTGCGAATAAATACCCGCGACATCTGTGCTGAGAGGGTGCCTGTCCCAAAATCCACTTTGCCAGTAGGAAATTGAGAATGACAAAGTTTGCCTAAGGCAACGGTCAGAAGGATTAAACAGAAAAGGGTGGGGAATTCCCAAGAGACTTGAGGAAAAGCATCAACAAGTTTGAAAGATGCATGAAAATTTCCAGCAGTAGGGAGAAAAGTGGTAATAGCAGCAGGCAAACCTCGGTCCAGCACTGCCAGAGGATAGAAAGGTTAGCTATAAAAGTTTGGGCATTTATAGGCATTAATTAACACTTTGTAAGTACCTACTGCCATGGTTTATCTGTTGCATTGCTAATACTGATACTGAACATACAGTTCACTGGTTGCCGCTTTATTAGATGCCCATAATGAATCAACTAAGCGCTTTGATCCTGATTTGATTTAAACCACGCGAGTCAAGCAGTTTTTCCATGAAACACACCAGAAGTTTTCCTGACTGCAGGGGAGAACATAAGAGGAGGATCAGGCTTATCCAAACCCTTCACTCATCTCTGAAAACATGACTCACCCAGCAGTAATAGTGCCCATCATCTGGAAGTTTAGAGCACCGTTTCAGTGCTTCACAAGTGCTTTGAGATAAAAGATGCCATATAAAAATATTTTATGTTTAACACTTTGGCAGGTGTGATAGTCCATCTCATAAAGGATAATCAGAGATATATACGGGATAACACATTACAACTTTATCTTATGAATCAACCCAAGCAGAGCTTAAGTGCTTATCCAGCAAGTCAGACAGAGCAAAACCAGAAACTACCCAGAGGGTTATTTTTTTTTTAATGTTACATTTGATTCCCTTTCAAACCCATTTTGTTTTATTATTTTTTTAAGAGCTGAAAGAAGTCAGATTAGATATTTAAACTCAGGTGCCTTTTCAAATGGGAACAGATAAACTCAGAGCTCAACATTTAAAGCCTACATAAACCTTAGGGCTTTCTGTAGCTTCAGGCAGAACCATATTGCCATTTATGCTCCATTCAAGGCAAGACAGATGCACAGTCCCAAACACAAATATGCCTGGATAATAAAGACTGCCATAAGCCAGGCCTTTTTTGAACTTGTGCCATCAGCTGATTCTCTAATAGAGACTACTTGGCAGCCTTTTTTTCTTTCCCCACAACAGCTTTATATATACAGATAAAAGGACCCAATCCTGAAGTTTTTATTCTTGTGAACTTTTGAGTATGGCTGATCTCAATCCTTATAATTATGTGTTGAGATTTTTTAACTTCAGTATGTTTCTTACACCCGCTGTGGTTTTTTTCCAGAGGATTTATAAGGCTAACATTTTTTAAAAGCCTGGGAAGAGAGAGATTTGTACACATAGGCCAGTGTATCAGCTGAATATCAACCCAGATTTGAAATATGATGGGAGTCAGTAAGATCTGGGTGGTTTTTTCTATGCAGGAAACAAACTGCAGGAGAAACCTGGCTCAAAGCAGTGCTTGTAGCACAGGGACAGGGAGAGAGGTTGAGGAATCATAGGAGTCTCTGGCTTGTCTTCTGAAGCTTCTCCATGTTCTCCAAGGATGTAACCTGGCTCCAGGTAATGGACTGCAAGAAAACTGGTTTATTCCCAAGATTCTTATTAGGCTAAGGAAAACTGTATAATCCCTAATGCTCCTCAGTGTTGGATGCACTTGTGTAAAAACAGTGTCTCTCCAAAAGGCTTCCCTCCAAAATTCATTCCTTGTAAGCAACTCAGTGCGGCGTGTGGTCTGTAAAGCAGGCTACCAAATCTACCTGCAGTGGTCAACAAAAGGCGCAGACCACCTACCTGCTCACAGGTGATGTATGCACACAGATGCTCAACAAATTCCTATTTTTAATACAAAATCAAAACCCTGCCCCTTGTCGCTGCAGCCTCAGCCCTGTCACTGGGACGTGCCTGACACCTGGCAGCTGCTAATGAACTTCTGGGTGCTGCAGCAACCTATTTTTAAATAAAATCTGCACAACGTGTCTAGAAAGCTCACCCTTGTCATTCTCTTGGCCTGAACAGTCAGACCAGGCCACAAATGCCTGTAGCACAAACACGGATATTTTCTCTGTGGTTTCATAGCATTCTGGCCACTTTTGCACCAAGGCGTGCAGAGCAAATTATACTTCATATGTAGCTTTTTTTTTCCCTTAAGCTATGCATGTGAACAGCTACTGTAAGTCTTTCAAGACCATCAGCAGAACATTATTTCTCCTTAAAAATATGTTCTGGACAGGAAGTGTCTTTTAAAGCAAACTACTTACCAATGACTCAGATTAGCCCATTTAGTTTCCAGGCCACCAAATCAGTGCAATTATAATTCTTTTCAGTACCCAAACATGCTTTTACTTATGCCAGTACTACACTGATGTATCCCTCACATGCACACATGTAGGCTCCCACCTCCAGAGGCATCTTTTAAGATCCCCCAAAGGATTTCTCAGTCAACACCCTAGTTTAGAAACCCCAAGACCTAAATCTTGTGTCTTTTATGAAGAAACAGCCAGCAATGCCAAGAAGACAGACAAGGTGCTGTAGGACTCACACCAGGGAGGACGAAGTGGTGCGAGCCAAGAGCAAACCCTCCTGCCTGCTCAGTGCTCACCTCCGGCAGGGGAAGAAGGTCACCCCAAGGGCCGGTGTCTGCAGGACTCAGTCCCTCAGGCACTGCCAGCACAAGAAGGGCTCCAACTTCCACCCACAGCTGAGAACAGAAATTTTTAAAAAATTAACCTCCATTCTACATGTTACATTCATAGAATTTTGTCTCCCCTTGCTTACAGCTTATTTTTGTGACAAGCATTTTCACAGGAACAAGGACTACCCATGAGGAGTTCATCAAGTCTTACGGCTCATGGTCCACCTCAGGTCACAAATCCCTGCTTCTGACTTCATCGCTCTTGCAACAGTCCCGTGCAGGGCTGCCACCAGAAATGCTGATGGTTCAGGGTCTTGGCTTCTGCTTTTGGGAACATGCTACAACTAGTAGCAAAGCATGAGGCAGAGACACATGGAAAGAGCAAGCAGTATACAAGGAATTGTTTACTACTCAAACTATTTTCAGCCGCCATGGAGCCAGCAGCACTGTCATTTTGCTAGTCCAAGTTTCTGGGAATAAGACAAATACTCAAAATTACATTTTTCAGTTGCAACTGAACAGTATATTTAATCTCAAGAATTGGAAAGTCTTGACCTACTAGAAGAAGGAGAGGTTCTACTAGATCCCATAATGTATTTCCTTTCCAAGCATGATCGCTTTAATTCCATTTGATTTTAAAATCTAAAAGTTCTAATGATATATGTTGCTAAAAGACATTATCTATGAAAAAAAGATGAGAGGTGTACAAGACATATCCCGTCTCACTCTGGTACCATTTTAAATATACAAAGCATTTAAAAAAAAACCAAAAAACAACAAACCCGACCTGCAGAGGCGCTCCCTCATAGCTGGACTTTTTATTAGCAAATTCAGCTTGCCCGAACTTTGGAAGAAGACAGAGAGACCTCTTGTGAAAGAGAGACGTACTGCAAGCACACATACCACACCACTTTCTTGATACATTCCTTCCTCTTTTCCCGCTTTCCGTACTAACGGGCTTATTAGTGAACATACTCATTTCCTCTTCTCCACCCATTTAACCTCAGCCACCAGCATCGTAGTGGGAAGAATATGTCCAGGTTCCACAGCTGATGGGGATGCACAGGTCCTCCACATCTTCAGGAGACCCAGAAGTGTTTGGACCAATGTTTTGTGCTCAAATAAGAGGGAAACACCCTCAGAGGAGCTGTTCCTCCCTGTCCTGCCCCTTTGGTAGAACAGCCCTAGAGGAGGGTCAGTCTAACCCAAGAAGGAGAATGAATTGTCATCTATCATAAAAATTTCCATTTATTTCAACAGACTTGAAATCAGATCCATATACATTTTCAAAGTATGCTTTACAAGCACCTGAAAGCTTATCTTTTATGTTTTTTAGCACTTAAAGAATGAAGAATGTAAGCATAGAAGCAAGTCGGAGCCAGTGCAGGAAAACAAAACTATTGTGACAAGCAATAGATACCAAAAGAGCCAAAGATGATGCACAGAAACTTATTTTCTCTAAAATGAGAAGCCTTTCTGCATCTTACAGAGCTTCAGCTCCATTTGGTTGGTTGCAGAGCTGAGTGTATTATGCAGTAAAAGTGGTTGACATAGGCTGCACATGTACCTGTAAATCCAGCTTCCATGAGGGATCTCTACACACGCACCCTTAGTAAATAGGATGCTATGATAGCATCGGGGGAGTTGTCTGCGTATCGGTGCTCAAAGAGCTCGTGTGCCCTGACTCAGATCTAAGAACAGCTTCGTGTCATCACAGTCTTCCTCACCAGGAAGCTTTTTATACAGTGCAAGGCTAATTCAACAAGCCTTGCAAAACAAATGCACTCCACCGAGCTCACCGATGTCCTTTTCTTCCACAGGCTCAAACCCCAGATTCAGGTGCACACCCCGCACAGTCAGTGTGGGACAGGGACCTGCAGTCAGTACCTCAGCGCTGCCTCGCTGCACCCATGGGTGGCAGCAGCAGTGGGATAGCTTCAATCCATGACTTGAGAGATCAAGACTCAAAACTTGGGCTAAAAAGAATCCAGCAGAATACCTGGCATGGCCCAAAGAATCAGGAACCAGAGGTGCTTTTACTAGCCATTGCAAGGGAAATATAACCAGCTGAAGGTTCCCCAAGTGCAGCCTGAAAATAAAGGAAGAAATAAATTTGCTGTCAGACACTAGCTGTTCGTTGGTTAAGAGCAGTGATGAGCCACTGAAGGATGACTCTGCACACAGACACTCCAGTGTTTCTATCTCGTGTCTGTTCATTTTTAACACAACCCGCTACAACAGTACCCCCAGTGGTCAGTGTTTTCTGCATTGGGACAGCTGCTCCCAGGCAGTAATTTGGAAAGGCCGGTGCTGTCATAGCACCTATGCTGTGCCATAAGTGAAAGCTGGTGACCGTGTACTGGGCTGACGTCTCCTGCAGCGGAGAGAGAATTGCTCACCAGCACCTCAAAGGCCTTTTCTCTGCCAGGTGCCTCATCTTCTTGTGCCAACGCTGGAGGCTGCAGGAGCAAGCCGAGAGCAGGAACTTGAAGAGGCAGAGAGTGCAATCAAATGTGAGCATTTGCTCCTAGTGGAAGGAAGACATTGGAAAGAAAAGTGAGCTGAGGGTTGGGGAAGGGGGACACCCTGTCTGGCCAGGGTTGCTGAGATCCCAAGTTCTCCTCTGAGATCCTGCCTGGGGATAAAACCCCCCTTTCAGCTGCCTCCTGCCTACCCCAACAGCTTCATCTGCTCAGAAAAGGCTGGTCCAGGACCATGGTGTCTGAGCTCCAGCAGCGCAGGTCATCCTTAGCACAGCGCAGGGACAAAACTCCTCAGCTCTGACTCAGAGGGAAGAAAACAGCCCACAGAGCTTAGTAAGGTACAGAACAAAATAACATGATTTAACTCCAGCATCTTCATCCACCCTCAATCTATTTATCACTCTGAGACACAGCTTACAAGACTGTCCCTTGTTCACCTCTGTCTGGATCCTCCTTGGTATCCGGTGGCACCAGATGGCACCTCGCTGGCAACTCTTCTGCTCCTCTCGGAAACGGGCACAAATCTTGGTGTTTGTTTCCAAAACGGACAAGCTGAACGGGACGTGAGGGCAAAACTGCAGCCAAAATGGCCAAGCCTTCAAATTGTAAAAAACACAAGGTGTCATCCGCTGCCAAAGGGTGTTTTCTACAGGCGTGGCACCAGTGAAACCAGGCCATGAAGAAAGGGAGCGTAGGGTTTCCCAACAGGGAAACCTCAAGCCATGTTGGTGGGAAGAGAGAAGACTGCCTTTGCAACCACATTCAAGGTGTCAGCCCTGTTCCTGCGGAGGCAGCCGAGGGGTCTAACTGGGAGCTGACATGCGCTGCTGGGAGGGCTGAGGCATCCCCACTGGGACCTCCTCACCGGGACGAGTATAGCCCCTTGGGACCAGCAACATGAGAGAGGCTTCCCAGGGAAGCAGGTGGAGGGAAGATGTCTCCTCAGCATCTCTCCCTGGGGACATTCAGAACGAAAATATCAAATTTCCACACCCGCTGCCTGCTTTCTGCTGTGGCACACATCCCAAAAGCTAAGCCAGTGCACCCAGTCCTCTCTCACACAGAAGTAGGGGCATCATCAGAGCCATCCCCTGGGCCACACTCCCTGCCGAGGGGGTGTCAAGAAGATCCCCATTTTAAAACTGGGGTGTCCGTCCCCGTCCCCCACCCCCGCAGGCACTGGAAGAAGCTATCTCTATTTAAACTGCTTTTTCTGGGCTCATTTCAAAGTCAGGGCACTTCTGCGCATCCTGGAGAGAAACAGCTGTTCGTGTCAGAGTTCGTTCGCAAATTAACGCTGCAGCCAAACCAAATCTTCGTGTGAAGCTAATTCCCGTGCGGAGCGGAGCACCCCGCAGCGCCCGAGTCCCCCCATTTCTGCGCCAAGAGCACCCCCCGGTGGCCTCGCCTCTCCCTCGCTCCCTCGGAAACCGGAATAAACCCAAAATGTTTGAAGGGGAAGGCAAAAATCACAAACCTGGGGTTTGTGCAAAGAGCTGTATGGACAAGCTGGGCAAAACCCCCGTGTGTTTACTGTATGAAACCCAGCCAGCAAATAAGCAATGAACAAAATCCTGTATTATAGATGCCTTGTGGAAGAGGAAAGAGTCACAGGGTGAGTTTTGTCGGGACTGGCTGAACGTGCAGGGCTGCGGAGGCTTTGAAAGAGCAAGCTCTGCTCTTACTCACGGCATGCGCTTGCCTTCTCCTCCTCCTGCAGCACCTCACCTCCCAGGAGAGTACCCCTGCTGCTCATGGGGAGCAAGTACCACCATCCCAAAGGTGCTGCCCTGCACAGCAGCATGCCCCTGCTCCATGCACAGCTCCCCGGGCCATCAGCAAGCCAAGGCAGCTCTGGTACCGCTGGCCTGGGCTGTGATGGGCACTCACCTCTCCATTTCTACCATCCCTCCACTATCAGTTCACTTCTACACAGGGTGTTCCATTGGCTTACTGCACGTTTCTCTGAAGCTTTGAATATCTTGAGGCCTAAAGCCAAGCATTTAACATGTGCTCATCAGTAGTTTTTTGCATATGGCTCCCAGGCTTTGGTGGGAGTTGTGCACTCATTGGGTTCCCAAGGGCACGCTCACCAGAGAAGACCTTCCTGAGCGTGGTTGGGTTTCTGTGTGTATCCTCCAGCTGCCTGAACCCGGAATATGTTACATAATTCAGTCCTGGCAAGGGAGACAGCCCTGTGGGAAATAATTTATACAAGTGTTAATGCCTGCTAATGGAAATCTTCAGGAAGAAAAAGAAAATGCACATTTCTATTGAGATGAAAAAGGAGTGTGTCCATCTAACAAATAATTCCCAGTACCTACACCACGAGACCCATGTGCAGCGGATGAGAAAGCTCCAGTGCTTTTAGTATACTGCTCTGAGGAGTTTCTTTAAGAGCTGAATGGATCTGAGGGAAAATTGGAACGGGTGCAAGCAAGCCATGCTCTGCCTGGCACAGTAGACCTTATCAAGCAGGCAAGTGAACTCACCAGTTACCTGAAGTGCTAACAAGTAAGACGACCTCACAACAGTATGAGCATGAAGGACGAAAGGGTCAGGCAGGGCTAATTTGGGAGCAAGCAGCCTGCACCGAACGCCCGCGAGCTCAGCCTGGCAGCGCAGCACCAGCTGATGTGCAAGTTCAGGTCACCCAACGCAGCTCTAGCTCAGCAGGTCATGGGGACCCTGGCAATAGCATTCAGGCAGCTTATGCAGTCCTTCACCTCTCTTTTTCTCCTCTTTCATTTCTCTTCCCTTTTCTGTCCTTTCCACTTTTATTCTCCTTATGAGTTCAGAAAGTATGCTTTCTATCGTCTCTAAACAGGCCAAGCTGGCAGGTCACGTAGCCCCAGCTGTGACAAATACTACAAATGTGTGATAAATACATCCAGCAGGTACCTGTCCCGTTTATCTTCTGGATGTCACTTCGCCTCAATACAGCCACATCATGCGAGGCATCCTTTGGCTAAAATATCAAAAGTGCTTTAGTAAAGCTAGAATTACCTAAAAGGCTCTTCACTTCAAGAGACACTTCAAGACACTGCAGCGCTGTAAACCTTTATCATTTTTGTTAATAGAAAAATCCTCTCAAGTGCATTGTACTGTAAGCAGCATAGTTTCTGGGACAAGTCAGCATCAGTGGAAAAAAATATATAAGTACAAACACATACAATCGTTACAGTCAACACGCACGTGCACACACATTGTAGAACAAAAGGTAGTGTCAAGCTTTAGTTTCCTAAAATTGCAAGGGCCCAATTTTACAGACAGACACTGAAAAGATGAGCCTACACAATTTGAAACTTCGAGTAATACTACCTGTGTACATGATTCTTCCAGGTGTGAGCAGCCATTTGATGAACATCATCACAGAAATTTCATCAGAATACAAAAAAAAAAAAAAAAGGAAGAACACAAAATTATCTGTCTCATGCCTAAATCTCATGCCTAAAGGGGAATTTATTCAGATATTTTAGTTTTAAACCACCATTCCTTTGTTCATAAGAAATGGATGATCACAAAAGCAGCATTTGCTTTTAAAACACGGTAGCATTATTGGATTTTACTTTGACATAAGCATTCCTGATGTCACAATATGTCAAACAACATTTTCAACAGGTTAATACAGTTTACTAAGCCATATAATTTCCTACACATACTTTTTCATATTGTCATTTTTCCCCCCTGAAACGCATTTCATGCTGTAACACTTGTCAGCTTGAATCTACAGCTACATCTATTTTCCAAAGCCAAGTTTGCAGATTCTAGCAAAGGATGCAAGCAAGAAGATGGTTTCCGTGCAGCAACTGCAAAAATATTACTTGCTGTTCACTTTCACTGTGAATTTCCACAAGGATTGCTTTCAGTAGTGAAATTTTTAAGAAAGGCATTGGATTTTTCTTGTTTGTAAGCTGTTGTTTACACCTTCCTTGTAATTGCCCTGGCACAACAAGAGTCCACCCTGTAGGGGTCTCTGGATGCTGCCACCCAGGAGGTATTTTAAAATAGTCTTTGTATACCTCCTTTTTCTTAAAGCTTATAGTACTGATCTACGTAAAGTACTTAAAATCTCCATATAAAGGGCCACTAAATCCCAGTTCTCAAAAGTATTTCTCCAGCAGCAATGTCTCAAGTTGTGTAAGTTTGTTTATTTAGTTTGTGCAACTAAACATTGCCACTTACCATTCAGTGTCCAACTGCCCTTAAACTCATGTGTCCCAGACAGAAGATACTTCATCTTTTGAGTACCACCTACTGGCACCTTTAGATACTACCTACCACTCAACAGCACGGAAGAAATGTTTATGTTGGTGCGTGCCAGCCTCAAGCAGGTTGCATGCTGACCTCCTGCAAGATGGGAGGTTGTCCTCTCTAGCGAAACAGAGGTCCAGATGAGAGAGTCTGAACCCATTCATGCACTCTTGTTTATGCACAGAGCAGCCTCCCTCGGTCCCTTGCTGCTCTCCGTGCTATTACTACTACTCCTTGTTGCTACTGCTAGGGATTTTCTCTTTATATTTCTCCTAGTGAAACGAAGCCAGTTATGAAGACTGCCTGCTTAACTCCAGGTTAAGAATTAGCTCCAGCTCCTGTCTCCCTGGCTGCTTTTAAAACCACCACTGACAGCTGCCCTTGCCTTTCCCTGACTGAGGATTTCCTCTTGCACTCTGTTTTCTCCACTGCATAATTCCCCTCCCCAGGCTAATGTTTTTTAAACTGAACTTACTTGGCAGAATCTACCCAATTAGACATTTAAGTCAATTAGGCTGACTGACAGCAGAATTATGTCTAGCATATTCTTAATTGTGAATGCAAACACTCCACTGGAATAAATACCTGCCTCATAAGGACTTGCTGAGGCTTAATTAGTTAATGTTTGTGAAGAGCCTGGAACACATGAAGCCCTGTACAAGCACTAAGTGCTATTCTTGCCGTTCCTAGTAGTGGAGGCTTCAAAGTTGGACATGGCAAAGACAAGGTGGAAGGATTTCAAGGACCGAAGGTGACCCTGAACCAAGGCTGCTGGGGATCACAGCTGCAGGAATGAGAGGACAGGCCAATGTCAGGCAGGACGGTGCTGTTCTGCAGATGAAGCCTCTCTGGTCCCCCAGCAGGATGGCAGCAGCCCCTGACCTCCAGACCCCTGCACCAGCCTGCCATCAGCTCGGCTGGCAGGGCAGGAGCGAATCCTGCATCCCAGCTGTCCTGCACTCCATGGTCCAGCCTTCCTCCCAGAAAGGAATTCAGGTTGCTGTGCTTTTATAGAAGTTCTGTTGCAAAGCCATTCACTGAGGCACTAATGCTTAATAAATAAGCAAGAGCTAAAGCTCATTAAGGCCTCTGAGGATCCCCAGAACCATCACTAGCTCATTACTTACAGCTTATTACTAGCTAACACAGATGTAGGAAAGCTTCATGTTAACAAGAAACATCCGCACACTTCAGCAACATAAAGGATCCCTTTCCAAATAACCATATATGAAGTAAGCATCATCTTGAAAACCTAAATATCTGTGGTTATATGGGGTTAAATATAGAACCTGTTTTGCAAGTTGTATTTTTCACCAAAAAAGACCACACCTGAAAACGAGTTCAATAACTAAGTATAATTGCTAATATACCACTGCAAACAAAGAAGGCTTTTTTCAGCCCATATAGAAGTGCCCTATTCAATATTGCAGATGTGTATGCATGTGTGAAATGAAAAGCTTCTAGTTTGGGACTCACAATATATAGTTTGGACAGGCATAAAAAAAAAAAATCCCCAGAATCCAAACCATCGTAGTCTGCCAATAAGGAGGCTTCCACGTAAAAACCAAAGCTGTCCCATCCTTACGCTTCCTCTATCAGTCCATTTGACATTAAAACCAAATTGAACAACAGCAAATCCAGGTTCCCGGTGATTGACTTTGCCAGGACGAAGCTGCTGAATTCTTTGTCCGTTCTCTTCCCAGAATCCCTCATACAGGGTCTGTCCAAGAGTTCAAAGTATCCTCCTGGTAAAGGCTAATTAGTTGTTGGTACAGTTCACAGCAGTCCCACCACTGATGCATTAAAACAGTGACCTGATGGCACTATTTTTGATAGCATGTTTTGAATAATGTATTCTTATATTCCACTACATGGAAAAGTAGTAACACTGGCAGATAGCTCCAAGAACTAACACTACAAAAGAACCCGCCCAGAATACAGCATTCATATCATTAAAACACATGTGTGCGCACACCCCCATGGAAGTGACTAAGCTGAAAACCCTCAAGCAATAGTCACGTGCAACTAAGGGACAAAAGTCTCCATCAACATACACCAGCTCAAACCCATTGAAACCACATAAATGCCCTTGGAAACAACACCAGATTTTTCGATTTCAAAATATACATCTTGGAAGATATTCATGAAGGAATCTTTGGAGAAGGCAAGTACATAGAAACCAAGTTTAATGTCACAGAAATCAGTTTTTTTTCCTTAAAAACGGATTATCAACCAGCAGAAAATATTTTAAATGGAGGGTGGGGTTTTTAAAGCTAATTACTTCAGAAGTGTGAGTTTTATCATTATTTCACAGAAAGTGATTATCTAAAACCCTTTTAAGATCCTACCCTCAGAGCTTAAAATAAATGAAAGAAATATCTCATCATAAAAGAAATACAGGATCATTTTCAGTCACCATCACATTCAGTGGTCTGTTTTGACAATTAGAGAACGAATTCAATTTCCTGGTCATTAAGGGTCTTATCTGTATATATTTGTTCAAGTTTTCCTCATATTTCCTGCAACCTTTCCCCAGATGAACTATGTACCTAAACACAGGTTTTGGAATATTCTGATTTTACAATCTTACCAGTCATTTGCTATTAATTTATGTGAGGCTTCATCTGTCAGGAGGGGATTATTACCGTCACATTCTATTGTCCATCTCTGATTATTCATCCCTTGAACATTAACTGCGTGAGTTATGAAAGCATTTAAAAAGAAATTTCCATAAAATTCTTGTGTGGCTGAATAATTGCTCAGTTATTTACCTGGTGGAGCAGTTTTGCTTTTATTTCTTTTAAGGGACTCTCCTCCTGTCCCATTGTTAGGGAATTACGATCCAGGTGGGATAATGCTAGAGGTTGCTATAGCATCTGCTTGAAATCAGTTATCCCCAGACACACAGAAATAACGGGGGAACCATCACAGGGATGTTACGCACCAGCAAGGGAAAAGACTTCTTTTTACTTCACTCATAAAGCTTTGAAACATAAACCTGTCCACAGCACTGATTTACTTAAGAAAATAAAACATGTTGGAAAAAGTTAAGGTTTTCTCCAGCTATTCCTCCGCTTATTTCTTTCCACTTTTTTCTTTCATATTCTTGTCTGCTTACAGTGAGAGGCTACTTTGCACAGTGTCTCTCTCTCTAAGAGCACAGAAATAGTACCCTACTGGAACACGTGCTGGCCTTTCCCCAAACAGCCAATATGCTCACATTTTTAAGGACACAACATTTACACTTCCATGTGAAATACTGGTCAATGATACCTCTTTCAGCCATCAGTCACCACGTGAACATTATTTTGGTCACTATGTTTCCAGAAAAGCTGAAATGAATAAAATGTATTTGACCCATTTAGTTCCATCCTTACACTAGGCACGTATGTTTCTTCTGAGCCTGTTAAATAGTAAGTTCATATGCTGAAGCACTACAATGACATTAAAACCATCAACATTGCAAACTGGGTAGTTGCAAATGCTTAGGATCACAAAATTGCACTCTTTTTGAACATCTAGCAATAAGGTTTGCTTGCCAACTTATCGTAGCAGTTAACGATCATACGCTTCCATTTTCTAGAAAAATTGTCTTCCTCTCTGAAATCCTTGACATTAAACATTTTCTAAAATCTGTTAGACTGAAATTCTTCACGAGAAATGCCTTCTTACAATACAGTGGTTGCCACTGAAATCCGGAAAGCTTTACCAACTGACACAGCAGCGACAATGCAGGAGTAACCTTCTCTTGACGATGCATCACCATTTTTCCAGTGATTTGAAGGAGCACCTTTTCTTCACTCCTGCACCCCTTTTCCGATACAGCAATCTGAAACACTTTCAGAAGTTGACTCTTGTAGCACCTACATATCCCTAGCGATATACTGCAAGGCTCAGTGTTCTCACTAGGTCAAATATTCTTACTGCTTGAATTGCTGAAACACTTACTACAGGAATAATCTGGCAATTCAATTTTTAGACGGTTCCAGCTCTTCATTTCAGCTGCTGAATTCAGAAAACAAAATATATTTCCCACAACGGTTTAAGGTTATTAGCTTTACCTTTTCTGTTTTTCCCATCGCTACATTGCCAAAACAGATCTAATTTCAAAAGATAAAATTCTGCAGGAATACAACATCTGTATTCCTGCATTTTCTGCTGAAGCCTATAATGTATTATAATTTAGAAAATTACACCTTCAGCCTCGTTCCAATTAGACAATACTGTAGAACAAACAGTGCCACTATACACTGTCAGCCCAGTTAAAGTGCCCATATTCCTTTCAGAAGCAAGAAAGGCAACAGTAAAGAATTGTACTGGTGGACTCTGAGAGGACAGAAAAATGCATGCCCAGCAACATAAAAAGGCAACAGACTGAATCAGCAAACTGGATGATACAAAGGGTCATCTCTTCTTTCCCAAAGAAATGGCATGTAGCAGCAGCAACTTTAATGGCCCATTTAAAAAAACAAACACAACTATTACCAGACTCTGACATCAACTACTAGTAAGAGAGGAAACAGCTGAATCCCATTCCTAACAGAAAAGCATTAAATTAGTTTTAATTAGCTGCCCATGCATACTGTTAAAAGGCACTGCAATAAATTTGTGTGATTATCACAAAAGTCAGTCATTCCTAACAGTCTGCAGTTATTCTAAGAGTAGGGGGGAGGCTGTGGTGCCTGTGGAGTAGCAATGTGCAATAAATGAGAGCCTGTACTGATTCCCACTGGCAGCCACTTTATCACACATGCTCGCATCCAGAAAAGGTGGCTTCTTCGAAAACCGTCAATATATTAGATGCATTTTTATTTCCACCGCTTCAGCTGATACCACAGGCCTGCAGGAAAATACCATCTTTAATAACAGACCTGAAATACACACAAAGCTACTAAGAAACTGTGTCCCTTGAAAAAGCCACTTTCGCAATCAACTCAATGTCAACTAGAATGCCTGCTCCCACAAACGAAGCAAATCTTTTTCTAAACAAACTTGAATTTTACAGAATAAGAATCAATGATGGGAGAATTCAGTTCTGTGTGCATTAAACTTCAAAGAAACTAACTCTGCTTGTCATGATAGCTCTAACATCATAGCAGACATGATTAATGCAGTACAGGGGCAGAAATGGTGTTAGAATAAATCTCAGCTCCAGTTTTGCAAAGAATTGTGTTGATTTTAATGGTATTACATACAGCAGCAAAGAAAAACACATCTGTAAGCATTCAAAGGACTGCAGCATTAGAATGGGTCCTTCTAAGTGTAAATGAAGGTACACACAATACTTAATGAAATTACAAACCTTTAAGCATTTCTCAAATACATAAATTGTCAGAAGAAAAAAAAAAATCTCAAAATACTTGGCCACGCAATTGTTTCCCAATTTATTGGAAAGAACACTGAAATATATCATCCACTATATAGTTTGCCTTTATTGGGGTGGGAGAGAGGAACAACCACTTTTCTGCTGAAGCCTATAATGTATTATAATTTAGAAAATTACACCTTCAGCCTCGTTCCAATTAGACAATACTGTAGAACAAACAGTGCCACTATACACTGTCAGCCCAGTTAAAGTGCCCATATTCCTTTCAGAAGCAAGAAAGGCAACAGTAAAGAATTGTACTGGTGGACTCCGAGAGGACAGAAAAATGCATGCCCAGCAACATAAAAAGCATTTTCCATACGTTGCTAAATTAAGAGAAATCTAGGTGACAGAGAAATTATAGGAGGAAAACTTCAGACTGACACCTACTTGTCTTTAGGAAGATCAATTTATAAGCACACCAAACTTACTATATTCTCAAGCAGACTGAATACTGCCCCAAATGGCCCAAGCTCAGAGGGTAACAGCCCACTATCCCTCTTTTACCCTAGAGCCAAAAACTGCAGTAACAAAGATATGGGAAATCCACCTGCAACGCCAGTCGGAACAGAGATGGCAGAGTTAATGGAGTTTGAGTTCAGCTATTCCACAGAGTAGCTAAACAAATCTTAGATGAAGAAGAGGGGTCCCTGAATAAAAGAAGTCAGCGTGCCTGTGTCTCGGAGGAAACAGAGTATGCTGTACTGCCAAGTTTCAATCACGAGTCTCTTGGGCACACATTTTTTAAATATTAGGTGATGATACAAGCAAGGACCAAATTCCCATTTTTCATTTTAAGGCAGTTAAGCACTGTGCAATGTAAAACGCTAGTACCTTTTGCACACCTTCAGATGCGTAAATACTTTCAAAAATTTTTGCTCATTTCCTGCACTGGCCCCATTCCTATTTCCCATTCCTAAAGCCAGCATGCCCTGAAGAAAAACATACTAATACATGAAGATTTCACCATCTTTCAGTAATGGGAATCATCTGACAGGAAAAAAAAAAGAGGTAGTTAACAGTAGACAGATGATCGGTGATAAAAAATAGGTAGGTGAGGTCTAGGATCAATTAAATGTAATAGCATACGTGAAAGTGAAGAAGTTGACCTTGGTGGACAAATGGAGGGGGACATGCAGGGACCATTTTATCTTTAGATGGTGGAAACTGTACCAGTGGAGAGAGCTACTACTTAGTTTGTCAGTCACAGGCAGTCACTAAAAGTGACTTAATGTTCAGAAATGCCTAACACAGTCAAGGAAAGTTTATGGTGCACAAAGCTAGTAAGGCTTTCAAGAATGCTCAAAATGCTTCATAGGACTCTTTGGCTGATATCTGGGAGTAGCACATCCTTACCACCATGCAGCTATCCTGCAGTGACCACTTTTGTCACTACTGTGGTTGAAAGCCTTGACTGTGATTTTAATGCTGCCCAGTAATAAATAATTAAAAAAAGCAACTCTGACTATGAGGCATGTGTGTCACTAGGAAATGAAAGATTGATGACCCAATTCTGTATGTTTGGATCCTGGTGCCTCAAAAGTCTGCAAAGTCTTACAGTTAGGGCATGAAAACATGAAAGCGTGCTTAAAAACTGCAACCAACTAGAGAATAGCCAAGTCTATGGTTTAAGATGACAGAGAGTCAGGGTCTCTGGTTTCTAAAGAGAGAAAAAATTTGGAATAGTCAATACAAGATAGTAATTAAATAACCCTGGAATAACTAGAACTCAGTCAGGATCTCTGGTTGTGAGATAGGAATCAACAAACTCCTTTAAGAGGCATGAAAGGATTCCTACTCAGATGATTTGCAAAAGCTGGCAGGAAACAAACAGGTTCTTCCCTTCTCTTGCCTTAGGCCTAGCAAATCCTCTGTAAGTGGATCTTTTCTACTGAGGTCTGCAATATGAATTCATACTTTGCACTTAGCCTTTGGGGTTGTTTTTTTTTTTGTTTTTCTTGCTGGCATGTTCTGACTTTCTTCATTGTTAGTATCTGAAGAGCTAGGGACACTATAATTTCTTTTAATTTCAGTGGAGTATAAGGCCATATGAGAGTCTAAATCACAAAGATTTAATGAAGGGCAGGGAGGGATGTTTCTTCTAACAAATCTGCAAGAACTACAGGCCTCCTGTAGACAAAGGAACTAATCAAGAAATGCAAGCATAAGGGAAAGATGACTCCAGAATCCAAGGAGACGGTAATCGTTAGAAAAATCTCAGGAAAGAAAGACAGACCAGCAAAAATCCTCACCCCTGCAGTATGAATTTAGTTCATGTATTAGAAACTGTCTTTTAGGGCATAAAGACCAGGTCTGTGTTGGAATGTCACACAGTGGGAAGAGAAAAGCTTGAGAAAAGGCATTAGGAGATGAGGGGACATTGGAAATCTTTGAGACCAATATGGGATTTTCACCATTTTTTTCTTTGACTCCTCTCTAATCTTACTAACTTTCAACATCAGCAAGCAATGCTTGAGGCTGAGCTCACCAAAATCATATGTATTCTCATTGCTTCGAGCAACTTAAACCATAACGATTGGGGACCTGGACTCCTTAGAGCAGCAAACAGGCAGAGCAAGAACACTGGAAGCAATGAGAGGAAAGAAAGAATATCTAAGCAGGAGAGAGAAAGGAGACAAAACCCCTGAGAAGCATCTGGAAGCTTTTTCAGCCTCCAACCTGAAGAAAGAGGTCCTAATGCCACATGTCTACTAGCAACACCAACAAACCAGTCCCTCAGCGCTGTCACAGCAGTGTCTGTACTCACAGATGCAATGCGGTTAACAGCACACAGCACAGTCCATGTTTAGTCTGTCTGGGACCTAACGAACTTGAGAGAAAAACAAAATCTTTGAAAAAATAATTACTCTTATATTCATTACAAGCAATTTCTCTGTCTTCTGCACTATGAATAAAGCTGTAGACAGATTCTTAAAGGTGAAAAAGGCAACTCGTAACAAACCCTCCAAACTGTCAGATTCATTACTGATATTCTTTTTGTTACTTCAAACTTTATTCCTAAACAACTATATTAAAAATAAGATAATTACAAAATATAATAATGCAAGTCAGAAGCTATTTTTCCACAGTTTCCTATCCAAAATAGACTTAAATTAAAAGAGGAGAAGTTAGTACTCAAAGACCACATAATGCATTTAAAATATGAGGTTACACATAACCTTAACTCAGAAAAGCGCTTAAATTTATTCTTGTTTTCAGGAAAAGGGAAAGTCTTCCTGACTCAGGGCCTCTAAAGCAGAGGTATGACATATGATATAAATACTACTCAGGCCTACAGGAAAGATTTGACTGGTTTGTTTCACAAATTCTTGAACTCCACAGCAAGTCTTATTCCAGTAAGTATTAAAAATAAGCCAGTTCAATTGAAAGTGCAATTCTCCTTTAAGAGCCAAGCTGCCTTTACTTTCATGCATCATTCTTGCAGCAAAACTGTGACAAGTTGAAACACAAACATGACGACCGTATCTCACACTTTTTGGTAATTCAGAAAGTTCACAGAAAATATTAGCACACACCAAAATAATACCCTGGTTCATATAGTTGTGAAAATGTTCTACTGATTCTGAAATGCTTCAGACACCTCTCATTGTGGAATACATGGGCAGAGCAGCAGCTCTGCAATTGTAAAATACCCTCACTCATTTCTACAAGCTATGAATTCAATGCTAGTACCACTGATATTTTAACATCAGTATTACTTGCTAGCACATGGAACTCGTGGACAAAGCATTATAAAAGAGACAACTCAACTGCTTTTTGAATTTGGTTAGTTAACCAAAAATTCTGAGATTCAAAAGCTGTTCTAGGTCACGCCTTTCTCAGGACTGCATTTTTTCCCCCAGGATTTCTTTAAAACTGCATCCAATCAAATTATAAAAAACATATGCAATAAAGCATCTGACACTTCCCCTGGGAATTCTTTCCATAGCCAACAAGTTGTTGTTTTTCCCCAAGTTGAATTTTAATGTAATTTCATTCCTTTGCCCATTCTCACCGAAGCAAGGAGAAAGAGTCCCCAGGGAAGGCAACAGGGAAAAACAAACAAACAATTGCTAAACTACACTGAAAAAGTGTATAAAAGCAATTCAGCTGTGAAGTGTGTTGATGAAAGAGGAACCATGAAGGTAAGAGTTAACATAAGTCACAAAAGCAGTTTCCCAGCTTTCTCTTCTCCATCAGCATGGAACTCATAGTTCCATGGGACTACCTACCATAGTTTAACAGAAACGTATGGTCTATTGCTCTGTCCATGAGAACATCCAATGAAAGATGTTGCCAAAGAAGATATCATGAAATATCTGATACAGTCTACAAGGATTTTTCTTGCCTTACAACCTAATAAATAGTATCTTGCTGTTTATTTAACATATCCTACAGCTAAATAATATATTTACTTTTCTTCATTCCTTTACCTTCTCCATTGCTAGCAAGGATTAGTGAAAAGACAGTTTAGAGAATTAGTGCAAGATGTGTATGCAGACAGACATTTTGAAAACATTATAAACACAAAACTCCTGGAAAGTATCATACAAAAAGAGACAAGAGAAAGCATTTCACAGTCATCACTAGTGTCAGCCACAGAAGCAAACATTTGTAGTCTAAAAGATACACATTTTGTAATGTAAAAGCCCAAATCAGCACTTAAAGAAAAATAATAGATATGCTCCAGGAAATATCTAGTCCCCACTGCTGTCAACAGAGAGACTCCCAAGTAACATCAGAGGGAGGTGGATGCAAATTTCATCTCTGTCCATCTTCAGAACCTCAGAATTAAAAAAAAAGGCATGGTGATGGCCAGCAACAGCTATACACTAAAGGCCCAATTCATTTAGTAAAGAAAACTTAAATAATTTGTTAATCAATAAAAAGATGACTAAACGAGCTTGAAGAGATTTCATGTGTCCTCATCTGGAACTTCCTTTCGGCGCTGGGCCCGGAAATGACGCTCAATATTTATTGTCACTTCCCTCTGCAAATTTCTGCTGTTAGTTTTTCCAGCTGTTCTGATCCAAGGGTGCTGAAGTACTTGTCGTGCTGTGTAGCGCTTCTGGGGATCCACTATCAACAGCCTGGTTATGAGGTCTTTTGCTGCTATTATGAAAGAAAGGAAAGGAGAGAGGGGAAAAGAACAGTGACGTGATGATGCTGCCAGCTATACCTACACAAAACGTGCTTCTTTCTTCTTATTAGTTTTACCATAATGACTTTTGTGACTACCCCCAGGAGATATTCTAACAACTGGATTTAGAGCTAGTGACAGAAGGTGTTAAATCTCCAGTATACCTTTTACTGATATCATTCTCCCCTTCAGAAAGAGAGGAGAAAGTGAAGGGAATTTAATCTTGAAAGCATGCTGAAGGCATCAGGGTAGTGTTCAGATTCAGAGGAATTAGCATTGGGTATCTTATCCCTCAAGAAGCATAGAAGTCACAGAATGCTGTTGAGTATATTCTTTAAAAGAGTGTATAGGGAGACAGGGGTTTTAGAGTTTCTGATTTTGAAGAGTGCACAAAAGACACTATACTACTCTGCAAGAAGGAAAACACACAGACCCCATTGATCTCAATAGAAAATCCACACTGCATTCTACAGAGCAAGTATTTCATTCTCAGCTTTTGAGATTTTTGCGTACATCTTTACAATCTAATATAACCCTGGAGATTATTTTGGTATCTTTTTCTACACAGACAATTCATATAAGCAAAGTGAGGAAAAACCTTGTTCTTGCCTCAGAAAGGGAGGAATCCATTAAATCAATCACACCTAATATTCAGATTCATAGCCATCTATACTACCAGAGGACTAAATTCACATTTAAAGCAAACACATAATCACACAAAAGAGACCTGTAAGATACCTCCAAGTTCATTGAGCTCACTGTCCTGAACAAAAGGGAGTTCTTACAACTCCAGGGAAGAAGTCTGTCACTCTCAGATCTGCTATATATGCTGAATCTTACCTGCAGAAATATTGTCCCAGTATGGGGAAAGGAACTCGTAGTGACCCAGCTGTATGATCTGAAACAGCTCTTCTTGATCACGTTCCTGACTGCGAAAAGGGGGAAAACCACAGAGCAGAATGTAAAGGATCACACCAGCTGCCCACATATCTACTTCGAGCCCATAGCCTAAGGAAGAAAAGACAAACCAAAAGTCTTGTTTTAGAACGAACACTCACAACTGGTAGGGAACTGTTTCTTTTTCATTCTGTTTTCCAGGAAACACAGAAGCTCTGCTCAGTTTCTCAAAAAGATGATGTCAGCAGAAGAGTAAGTGGCTGGTACACCATGCTTACAAGCTGAGCTGCTCTGCCTGTTAATAACTACAGCTCTTACAAAGCGCCTCATGTTTCACAAACACTGTCTCACAAGGCCAGTGTCAACTGGAGACTAATTGAGAAAATACAGCATATAGTTCTAAAATAGTCCTCCTCAGATTCCCTTCAAAAAAGCATGAAGAGAGTGCCAAGTTTCCATTGAATTTGGATATAACTGGAGATGTGCAACCCAGCTCCACAGTAGAAAAACCAGAAATAGCTTTGCTTGAGTCATCAACAAAACTGACTCCTTTTCTGGTCTGAATCTTTTTGAAGTCTCCAAAATTTCTTCTGACACAAAACATGTTTTAGCTTATTAGATAAGTTTAACATACATGTTCACAATGTTTTTGCATCATTAGGGGCCTTGGAAGGTTATTTGTGTTACAGTCATGAAATGGGGCTGACTACCCTCAGGTTGCAACATGAACTTTTGCTCATTTTCTCACTTCAGCAATTACGATCTATGATATTTTGTGACTTGTCTGCTTAGAAATCAGTGTTATATTACTACAGACATTAAGAATGCAAACATGACTGATGTCATGCTTGTGTTTGTCAAAAGCTAAAAGGTTTCCTTTCCTTTCACAGCTTATGCTGCTAGCCAACCTCCTACCCTGCAAAGACGTATCAGTAGGTTGAAACATTCTGGAACATTTCCATGATTAGACAGAATAATTGTATGATTTATGACAAATTATAAATATATACACTCACCCTTCTCAGCAAGTATTTCAGGGGCAACATACGTTGGTGTTCCACACACAGTAAATATGGGTTTTGTAACCTGCTTTGCAAGGCCAAAATCTGCTAGTTTCAGTGTAGTAGATTTATCTGCATTATGCTGAACCTATACTCAACGAAAAATACATGTATTTAGTCCACATGCATTTTAAGACAGCAAAAGAGAAAGGAAGTAGTTAATAATAAACAGGAGGAAGTTCTAATAATAGTGCCTTCAAGTAAAGCAACATGAAACGGAAACAGTGTTTTGATAAACAGTATTCAGAAAGTGTTTTGATAAACAGTATTCAGAAAGTGTTTTTTCCCCTCCTCATACTAAGAGGGTGCACATATTTAAGAGGACAAGCAATAAAGGGAAAAGAAAACTTTGTTCTACAAACTCTGGCACACTGTAATTTCCAAGAAATTGAAAAGGAAGAAGACAAAAAATAACCAAGACTCAATTAAATGTTATTATTTACTCTTGGGGAAGGAAACTCTTCTTTTCCCTGGGGAAAGCAAAGAATGCTGTGGGTGTCTTTATGCTTAAATGCAATATTCCCAGGTAAGCTACTGACTTTACAGTGTCACTTGAAAAGCACATCTCCATCATATCAGTCTAACAAAAATAAACCCAAAACAATCAAACAAAAGCTTTACTTTCTTTGCAAATTACTCTGCTACTCTACCTGCTGCCCTGAAAATAAATGAGTCACAGTCATCACATAGTAAGAGTTGGAGAAATGGATCCATGCAGAATGTCCTCCTAAATGGGTCTTTTCAGCAGTTCCCACCTCTTACATTTACCTGGAAAGTAATCAAAACACTTTTTCCCATTCTAATTTTGTTTGCATGGGTCTTTAGCATTAATTTGTAATGCAGTCAATGAAACATCATTTTAAGAAAGAAAATACGTCAATGACAGACATAGGGATCGATTGCACCCTCAGCAACTTTGCAGATGACAAGCCTGAGAGACGCGATGCCATCCAGAGAGACCTGGACAAGCTCGAGGAATGGGCCCATGTAAACCTCATGAAGTTCAACAAGGCCAAGTGCAGGGTCCTACACCTTGGTCAGGGCAACCCTCGGTATCAATACAGGCTGGGGGGATGAAGGGATCGAGAGCAGCCCTGCCGAGGAGGACTTGGGGGTGCTGGTGGATGAAAAGCTGGACATGAGACAGCAATGTGCGCTTGCAGCCCAGAAGGTCAACCGTATCCTGGGCTGCATCAAAAGAAGAGGGGCCAGCAGATCAAGGGAGGTGATACTGCCCCTCTGCTCCACTCTGGTGAGACCCCACCTGGAGTCCTGCGTCCAGCTCTGGAGCCCTCAGCACAGGAAAGACATGGACCTGTTGGAGCGGGTCCAGAGGAGGGCCACAAAAATGCTGAGGGGTATGGAACACCTCTCTCCTATGAGGACAAGCTAAGGGAGTTGGGGTTGTTCAGCCTGGAGGAGAGAAGGCTCTGGGGAG
>NW_010534217.1:21233-22390 GCF_000687285.1 Phaethon lepturus | reverse complement strand
TAGTTGAAGATGTCCCTGCTCATTGCAGGGGGGTTGGACTAGATGACCTTTAAAGGTCCCTTCCAACCCAAACTATTCTATGATTCTATATTCAGTGGCAAAGTCATGAAGAATGTAGCAGTATAATTAAACACATCAGTATTCTTAATACTGGTGACTGATATTCAAATATTCTTTAAGAGGTAAAAAATGTAATGAATTTGCTTGGAATGAAAAATGGTCTGTCTCTGGAACTATGCAGAGCAGATCAGCAGCTAAAATGTCTACAAGAAAGCCAAGGAAATCTGGATTCTGGTTTTGAATGGACAAACTGGAGAATAATGCAACAGGTATACCCCCATGCTTGAACCGCATAGTTTGCCATCACACAGTGCTTGAGAAAGGCAAAAATTCAAAATGGTCTCTATAACAAGACAACTAAGGGCACAGATGGGACAAAAGTTGCTCTCCTACATATTACAGCTGACTCATCCCTGATTATCATCTCTATAGAAACTGTAACCATTCATTAAATTTTGATCAAGAAAAAGGTTGGTTTTTTTAAGAAAAAATACACATTGCAAAGTAATACATTATAGCCTAATCCCTTTTATCTTCTTTATAAAAAAATAAGCACTCTTCTAGTTTTGATTAAGCAAAACATTTTGTGTTTTTTTCTGTTTTTCTAAGAAAAAATATTTTTCAGTATGAAACTGAAAATAAAGTTTACTACAACCATTCAGTCAAATGCTAGAGAAAGCTAAAATGCCATGCTCATTTTCTCCATTACATTAGTCAACTTCGTGATGACTTTTTGCCGTGATGCACTGTGGACACAACAGCTGACAAAAATGAAAAATTTACAAACGTACAAAGGTAACAGTTACTTTCTAGAGCAGCACCTACCCACATGATTTATATTCTAACAATAGGGAAATAGTGGTAGAATTCTACAAAACCTCACGATTTACATGCTCAATTTTATATGTGCTATGAAAATATGAACAGGAATATATTTTCCTATTGTATAAAGCTTTTTAAATTATATAAGAAAATTATGTCATGTGGAATTTCAACTAATACCCTGCATGCTACTGTACTAAAACAAATAATACTGAAATGTTTGCCAGCAGGGGGGTGGGGAGGGTACAGAACACACTGGTTTTAATCCTAATCCC
>NW_010534217.1:10659-21202 GCF_000687285.1 Phaethon lepturus | reverse complement strand
AGCAGGAAATGTCTTGCTTTGTAAAATACACTGTTGTACTTTTTCTTTTAACAGGACACCAGACTCCTAATCTCTTATCACAGCACAAGGTGGCAACACTGCACCATCTGTTCTTCCAGGAAAAAAAACACTGTGCTTTCATTTTATTTGACAACTGAACAGGTAGGAACAGCATGCACCATAGGTATATTTCCACAGCTTTGCGACAATCATTTCAAAGACAGCATGTAACCCATCAGCACGCCTGAAAACCTCATCCCAGAACTCCTCAGCATCTTTACTAACACTATGCTCAGAACAACTCAAAGTCATCTCGGACAGAGTAAGCATCCCCTTCATCCCCAACTTGTACTGTCCAGTCTACCTTTACATCACCTGGCATCACCTTGAGCATGCAAATATGCTTCACTGTAGAAATAAAAGCTTCTCAGGTTGCTTTTACTCTTTCCTGAGGCCAGACTACTTACTCATAGCAGTATCACAGAAATGTACAACCTGCTCAAGAGAATTTTAGCCTCTGACATCTACAGTATGTGCTCTGTGAAACAGTGAGAACAAAGCAAAAATTAGATGAACATTAGATGAACATACTAGCCTTACTGTGACACCTAAAAGAGAGCTATTACTGTTTCTGCATTTGAAACTACAAAGAATGACTCCAAAAGTCCATTTAAAAGTGTTGCCTTGTCTTACCTGCCTATTGAGTTAGTTGAGATATGGAAGACAAGTGCTAGTACACTTTCTACAGACAGCCAACTTAGGCGATACAAGTACTTGTGTCCTTTAACTGCAAGGGAAGCCAGTATCTGCTAGTCTTGGACTAAAGGCAGTCAGAATTGCTCACTACTCTGTCAAATGCAGATGCCATAGCAAGATATTGGAATATTGTCTGAAGTTTTCTAGCTATCCCAGCCATACACCCAGAAGATTATAATATGCTAATACAAAGTCAAGTTCATCTTCAAAGAAGGGATAAGTTGATCTTTTCCTTTTCTCCTGTCCGTTGATGACTCCCAGGTCTTCATGCTCTTGTTTGTTTTCGTATCTACCTTGTGAAATCCATCAGGGCATTTAAGAAGATGATTTATAGCATTGGTGTTTCTCTGTATGCACATATATATATGGTAGCCCAGATTCCTGATTCTTCACATAGACATCATGAAAGCAAGCTAGCTCACATGGGACGTTTTGTATATTAGAAA
This sequence comes from Phaethon lepturus, assembly GCF_000687285.1. Classification (NCBI taxonomy): domain Eukaryota; kingdom Metazoa; phylum Chordata; class Aves; order Phaethontiformes; family Phaethontidae; genus Phaethon; species Phaethon lepturus. The sequence goes on along the minus strand of NW_010534217.1, from coordinate 20,000 downwards.
TAGATAGACCTAAAGAAAAAGCACCACTTACACATCTGAGTTTCAGATATCCGTTGCTGCTAGCTAGAAGAATCTCTATGAAACATCTTACAGAAGATTCCCTTCTGTAAGGGAATAACCTGTAGGTTTATCATACTAAAAGCTCTCGACAGGTAACTAGCTAAACAGGATTTTAATTCAAATGCACTCAGAAACCTCTGACAGTGCTTTGAGTATATGTAAATAGTGTCACAAAAGCGAAGTTAAAGGACAGAAAGGCTATACTTGAAGTTCTTACACATATATGAAAACTTGAGAGAGAAAAAGAGGGGGGAAAGGAAAAAAACTCTAATGCATAAAAAGCTATAACACTTACATTATTTATAAAGCTGACTGTTAAACAATTACCACGTTAGCATGTTCGGGAAGTGTACAAGGAGGTGAGTTTACAATCATAAATACACATGCACACACACAAAAGGGGACAAGGATGTGGCTTTGGGTCTTTTACAGCTATAACCTGGAAAGACACCACTACACTTCAAAATTAACTTCTCACCCACAAGTCAAGAAATGCCAGCACCTGGAGAATTAAACAGTCCCTTAGCTAAGAACCTTGCCAGCAAATTCTGTTCCTCCAGGTAGCATTAAAGTAGCGACTGGCTTCTTTTGTGGGACCAAATACAACACATTGCTCATCCTTGGTAGCAAAGGTTTTCTTGTTGAACACCTAGTCCTAAATGAGGTGATTCTGTTAGCAGATGAGAGGGAGTCGGAGCAGCTGTCTTCACACCAGCTGTCAAACAGATTTTGTTTTTGTAGCGCAAGTCACCACCCTTCTGCCTGACAGCTATGCTGCAAGGAGTCTGATCATTGTGGGCAGACACTGTAGTGAAAGAGAGAGGGGGAAAACAAGAAAGGATGATGGTGGACTGTTACAGAAGTTTATAACTAGAAGACAGTTCCATAAGAGGAACAGTAGTGCAGTGAACTAATAATTAATGAATAATTAAACCAGGTTTCCAACTCTCTCCTGTGTCAATAATTTTTACAATTCACTAGTTATCGAAGTGTATTTCCACCTTTTCCTCTGTAGGGACGGAAACAGTTTCCCTTCTTTCCCCAGCTGCCTATTTCCATGAAACTTATGGACATATTTTTTTCCCCAGTTTGCTGTTTCTCTGTCACCACTGAGAGAAATTAGCCACGAGGTTCAAAAGTCATTAGGAACAGAGTTAGATTCTCACACAAAGCAGGTTTACAGTAGGCAAATGCATTTCCTTAGTAAAACAGACCAAGGATCTTTTCTCTTCCATTTCCCATTTGCTGAAAAGGGTTAGGGAAAAACAGTTGACAAAGAAGAAAGGACAAGATTCACCTGACCAAAAGAAGACCCCAAAGCAGGACAAACAAGTCAACAGCCTAGAAGTACACACCTATTTCTGTCCTCTGCATACAAAGAAAGTCTAGGGAGACTAATTTGGACTTAAACATCTGCAGTGTAGGAATCTGAAGTAAAGCAAGAGGTATCCCACAACCTAGGACAACCCTGCAGGATGCCAGCACTTCCAGCATTGCGCTTCCTCGCCAGAAGGCTGCCCCCAGCCGCTGACCCACCAACAGCAGATGACCCCATGAAATTTGTTTCAGTACTGTTAGTTACTGTTCAGCACTGGCTGATGTTAAGATTAGTGGCAGCTCTCCTTCCTACTCTGCTGCTACTGCTCCAGTCACTCTCAGGAGTCAGAGGCAGCATATTAAAAAGTCAGAAAAGCCAAAAACTTGCTTAAATGGCCTGTATTTATAGAGGTGCTTATTATTGGGTGCATGTGAGCTACCCAACACTATCAAGAGCTTATAAAGTCATTTGGCTTGTTGAACAGACTAACTTTTCAAAAGGATGCTTTAAGTAAATGATACCTAATACAGGTACTCACAGCTAATTGGCAGCAAGGTGAAATTGGGACATTTACAGTTTTCTTTCCCATAGTGTTTGGGTAACACTGTTCTCGTATGACAAAACACCTACTGTTTAGGTAGGCTGAGGGCCAGTCTGTCCTTGAAAAATATTTTCTGACTGTCAGAATGGGCAACATGGTTATTTCAGTGCTACACAACTTTGCCACTGCCCAGCAATCTCTGCTTTGCAGTGCTGTGAGCTAAATGTGAAAACAACCAGAATGAACCTGCATCATGCCTCTCTTTTCTTACCTGCATCACTGCGATGATTACATATTATTGAGGGAAATGAAGCACTTGGTCTCAGGTGTTCCACATGCACTAGCTTAGTTTCAGCAAATAGGAAGGAGCGGAGCCTGGTTCATAATGGAAAAATCGGCTTCTGGAAAAAGCCCTGCAGTTATAAGTAAAGTTTTGTTCTAACCGCAAAACGAGGCATGAAGGCAGGGCCCAGATGCATACTTCTTCCTGCAAACCAGCCACTTGTACTCACTGTCTTTTATTTGCACATACCACATGCCAAGGATTTTCATCAGATTAAGCAGGATGCATAGCAGGACCTAGTATAGACACTAATGGTTCATCAAAAAGTTTGGGAGCAAACCTTTCAGGCCCAGCCTTGTTCAACCTCTGCTTGTCCTACAGGCTAGGCTGCTGCGTTTCTCCAGAAATTCACACTGATTTCTTCCCAAAATTAATTCCCTTAAAAAAATGAATGGCACATAGCGCTAAATCATCTATTACCTTTTCTTCTGGCTAACTATGATCTTCCACCAGCAGATCAAATCCAATTTGTTAGAGACTGGCAAATATTTGGTGTCTATCTATCAGGAAATTTGGAATCCTAGTACGAGAGTGTAACACATGATTAGCAAGGGAGAGTTGCTTACTGTTAGTGTTCTACAATGGGTGTCTTGTCAAGTGTCGATACTGCAAACATTTCTATGCATATTCACACATGTGAGTAATTCTATTGACTTCAGTGCTGGATGCAAAGAATGTAGCCTCAGAAATGTGATGGAAAAAAGAACTTTTCTCTTTGTCACGAAATTAGTATTCCAGCTAACTTCAGTGTTGTATTTCACCAAAACACTCACATTTTACTGTCAGATTATTTCAATCAACTGCATTATACTTTTGCTCCTAAGAAAATAAACTGTCACAAGATAGAAATCACTACAATAGAGGACTAGCATGGCAGTTTGCAGGATGTCTTACTGCAGTGGACAGAAAGTCCACCAAATAAATAAGCTAAATTAGCAGTTTTGATAAATTTTGGTCTGCAAGGAAGATGCCTTATTATTCAGTGCTTGCTTCATGCAAAAAAAAAAAAATCTCCTTGTTGCATACCTAAAAGTCAGATACTAAGTAACAGGCTTAATTTCCAGAAAAATACAAATGCTCACTACCCGTGAAAACCAGGTAATTTTTGTTTGAATTTCTATCTGCAAGCACCGCTACCTGCAAGGCACAGCAGATTTACATGAAGTAACCGCTAACGGTAATTTCACTTCAAAATTGTACTCATTTTTCCACACAGTCCTGCCACAGCACATTATCTCTGCACAGTATTTGCTTAAAAATATTCAAAGATCCATAACTAAAAGGAAAATAAATTCAACTCCTGCACATATGCAATGTGTTTGCCAATACCTACCAAAAGATTCTCTGGTTTGAGGTCCCTGTGGACAATGTTCTTGCTGTGAATATAAACCAGTGCTTCACACAGGTCAGTGATCATGACAGCAGCATCATGCTCTGTGAACTTCACACTTTCTATGATTGCATCAAATAAGTCCCCTCCTGGGACATACTCCAGGATTAGGTAGATCTCAGCTTCTGTCTCATACACTTCAATTAAGCTCACTATATTGGGATGAGAAAGACTCCTAATGATCAGAATTTCACTTTCCATCATGTCCTCTTTCCCCTTCAGCTTGGATTTATCAACAATTTTCATGGCATAGATCTGATTGGAGTCACAGTGGCGACATTCCTTCACCACTGCAAAGTTCCCATCCCCAATAGTTCTGCCAATCTCATAGTGTTTTTCCACATCAGTTCTATTTTTAATGGCATGCCTCCGGCTTGTGTTTTCCAGTCCCTGAGCCTTGTTTTCTTCTTTATTCACTCTGCGCTCCCCTGTTTTTTCTCGTCGCGCCATGTCACTCTCTCTACTTGTGATATTCCCCTCTCTTCTGGCACCCTCCTCTTTAGATTTTTGTCCCTCTCTGCCCTCCCTATGTGTTTTAGATAGTTTCTCAGCATCCCTCAGACTGTCTTTCTTTAGCCAACCACTTTGGTTCATTACACAGCTACTTCCATTCTCTTCCTTCGCTTCATGAGTTAGCTGCAGCCCTTCTACAGCATTCTTCTTGATTTTTACTACTTCCTTCCCATGGTTTTCATGTTTCTCCACATCCCTTTCCTTCTCAATGCTCCTTTTTTGCTTCTCCAGCCCTTCATTAACATTCCTATGTAGGGGCTTCCACATCCTCCTACAGCCATTATCTTTCCAACCAATTTCTTCATCTTGCAGACAACTTTCTGAAGATTTTTGGCAATTCCTGGTTTTTGCATTTTTTTCTACATGGTACCTCTGACATGCACCTGTATTCAGGTCTCTGTTCTCAAATGAGGCCTCAGCCCGCCTTTCCCTTTGTAATTTTTGTCTGGCCTGCCTTTCCTGTTCACACTTCTCACATCTCACCACCTCCTCTGAACTCTCTTCTAACCTGTCCTCAGGACTCCTCTCGCGGTTAAGGTACCTCTCACTTTCTCTGTTTTTTCTAGAAGGCTTCACTCCTTGTTCACCACCCCAGCTCTCTCTTGTCCACTTTTTTTTGTTTCTCATTTTCGCTTCTTGCTTTGTCTTGCCTTGACTTTTTCCTTCATGTCCAGCTAACAGTTTGGCAGGCATGCCATCACTGCAGTTCTTGGTCATTTCTGTCTCATCAAAGCCACTGTCCATTTTTGAAGTCTTGTCATACAGTCTGCTCTTCAGTTTTTGGGACTGCTCCTCGTTCTGCTGAATGGCAGCACTGGCAGCATAAGGATTTTCAGGATAAAGTTCTTGTAATACCACTTCCAGGTTCTTCAAAGTGAGGGGCTCCCTCCCCATAGCTATGAATGCATCACCTTCCCTGAAGAAGTCAGAAACACTTCGAATTTCTCTGCCTCTCAGATTGTAAAGCTTTCTGACACGGTCATTCTTCCAGCGTGGAAATCCCAGAGCTTCTGAAATGTCAGCCATCAGCTGTTCAAAGGTCTGAACTGATCTCCTGTTAAGAAGCAAAGTTATCCTTCTGAGTGTGCGTCCACCAGGTTTCACCACTGTAATAATCCTTGGCTTCACTGGACTGTGCTCTGAATGTATTGTGTGAAAAGCGTTCCGGGGATTAAAAAATGGGGACCTATGACTGCTTTCACTCAAACATGGTTTTCCGCAGTTTCCACGACCAACGGGAGGACAAGTCCCTTGTAGTTTCCTCTCTTTTATTTTTGAGCTTGCATGGTGTGACGAATGGTCAACCAAGCCTTGGCGTCCTAAAGCAAACAAAGAGTAGGCATATTATTCATTTTGCATCACCAGATCTTTCTGAGTAATAGCTTTCTACATATCAGTGCACATGACACCTCGGAGAGTAAGGGTACATGCATTCAATGCTTATAAAGAACTTTAACTGCCAGTAAGGACCAACTCCACATACATGCAACTACAAACATTTTCAAGTTTGTGAGAAAATGTAAATGCACTTTGTGACAGAGAGATGCTATTCAAAAATAATAAGATTGGAAACAAATAGATCCTTCTCCTAAATCCTCCCACCTTCAGGAAATCCTCAAAAAGATGGGGTTACTTGTGCCAGGATTGCATCCAGATTGTTTAGCATCCTCTTATGAATTTACCTACCACGAACTCACTCAATCCCTTTCTGAACCCAGTTACAATTTTGGCCTCTGTAAACCCTGTGGCAACAAGTTCCACAATTACATTGCATAAGGTAAAAGAAATTAATTAATTCTGTTTTAAAATTGCTACCAGATGGCTATGTGTATGCAACCTTATATTCTGATAAATAATGATCTCCTCTTCACTCTCCCTGGACCACTAATTTAGTTTCCAAACTTCTATAACAAATTAAGTAAATGAGATTCTTTTTTAAAAGTATTAGTTTTGCTATATTTTACAGAAATTTTATAGTATATTTCATAGTAATGTAATTTAATTTTTCCCTTAAAGAAAGGCCTTCTTAGTTTTGTTTGATAATTGGGGTCCTGGTTTCCAATATTTTGATTTGACTTCTTTATTCTAAAAATTACGTAAAATCACACAAAGTCCTGAGTATCCTCTAGGGACATTAGCAATTTTCCCTCTGCTATTTCATCTTAGAACACCAACCAAAGAAAACAGCACCATTCATTACATGTAACTCTGAAAAGTAAGAACTTAAAACATAACACACGGTTGGGGAGAAGCCAAGCTATAACATAATTCACTGTCTATAAACACAGCAATAAACTAAGAATAAAAATGTCCCCTTAAAGTACTCTGATTTCTTATACTTATCAAAACTTGATTACAATGCAATTCTTTTCAGCCTCAAGAAATAAACTTTCAGAATGAGATCACAAAGGGCTTCCAACTCCATTTAATAGTCTTGCAGTTCTCTATGTATGAACTAACAGGATCAAGTCAAAAGAAAACAGCCAGAATGATTACCAAACCATTACAAGGAAATTCCTATACACAAATGTCTTATCTCCCAGAGAATCCCACCCATTTTCATACATGACTGTGATTACATACTGACAGTGCAGTGGGCAAATCCACAAAGGAAAATATGCACATATGAGTGTTTTCTTGGTGCTAGGGTTAACACACATGTGTTCGAGAGTTCTGGCAAGCTTAAGCCTACTACATTTTGGTTTTCAGCTGCTGAAAAGCCATTTTTAAAATGGCTTTTGCTAAAAAGCTATGTATGTTTATTTATCCTTTTCATCAAGGCATAATAGCATGAAGAAGAAATACACCTCCTCACCTACATCAAAAACACAAACGGGAAAACTACAACAAGTGCTGCAGCATTCACTTGCTCTGCCTCAAAAATAGCAGATCCAAAATGCCAGGGGTTGAGTGGGGAAAGCACACGAGGAGACACTGCTACAAACCTCATCCAACCTGCTGTTGGCTTTGTTCAATGTGCAATGATGGACACTTCTTAGTCTTAATAGTCTCACCAGCTAAGCGCTATGTGCCCCTCAGTATGTCCCTTAACTCTTGCCTTCAGCTTCTTCCTCTGCAAAATGATAGATGCTTCTTCTCCGAATAAATATTACAAAGAAGCCCAGTTGCCACCACGCTGATTGAAGACGTAAGCATTATATAAGAGCTACGTGTGACTAACGCTTGGTGGTTGTACAAGTTATTTCTGTCTTCATTCTGCTTTTTAAGGATGATCTCATTATCAAAAGATGACTACATATGTGCTAGCAATTTTTCAGCAATCAGATGTTTACATTGCACCCAGAATAAAGCCTACAGTGAATGGGGAAAAAAAAAAACCAAACAGATGTAATTAGAGTTCTCTGAAATTTAAATCAACTCCAGAACATGTTGGTTACCAGGAAATGCTGAACCTCTGAATTTAATCAACATTTCCAGATTCTTGTACGCCCACTGTCATCAAAGCATTACCTTGCTTATGGGAACAGGGCGTGACATTTTTACTGCTTACAATCTTGGTACAACATAAAAACAATGCTGCACTAATAACGACTTTTCCCACAGGTTATGTTTCTCCCAGCTATGCTGCTATTATCACACTTTTCTACAAACCATTCATTTTAAGTGCCTGGCTGCACTGTTGATTGTTTCAATTACCCAAACATCAATAATGTTTTTCCTTTCTTCACTAAATTGGCTAAGCTTTAGACAGAAATCAAGTTTATTTTTTAATTCTGTAACTAATGGAATAAGAGCAGTTTTATGTAATTAAGAACAATCTAGGAATGTGGTTTTGTGCTTTTTAACCTGGCTTAATATCTGGCCAAAAGCAGTTTGACACGAGCCACAAGTTTATATATAATCATTTTAGGAATAACATTGTGTATTTTTCTAAGATGAAAAAGGAAGTTACATGAATGCTTAAATCAATGCGTAAAGGAAACTCCTACTGTTTGCTGAGAAAAGGGGAAGTGTGAAATTTTGCCAAAGTGGTCACAATGACTATATATTACATAAAATAAAAAAATAATTTCAATTGTCTGTTACAACTATTTCAGTCATAATTTCTGTTATTTTCCAGTTATGTTATATTTATTTTAACTGATACACATGAAGCCAGCCTCAACCTGTCAGAAAAGTGCAGTAAAAAAAAAAAAGCAGTAACAAGCATTTCTAAAAAGCCTTCAAAGGTCACACACATACACAAATCCTATAGCTACAACTCATATTGCTTCAAAATCTTGTTTCCATATTTATATATGAGTGGGAGAGTGGGAAGACGGATGTGGGATCAGAAACACACTTCAATGAGTCTGAGTATTGGCAAATTATACATCAGAGAATAAAACGTGCTTTTCCTTTTACTGTCTTACTAAGAGCTAAGGTTATCAAATACCTGTATTTCTTATGTTAATATGGATGGATGCATGTATGCATCTGTCTGCTTTTATCCATATAGACATCTATCTACATATGCTGTGTATCACCAAGTAGCAATACATAGGATGATACAACAGATTACGAAGGCAGAAAAGCATAGGGGAGCAGCATGGCCAAGAGGGCTGCTGAGGACTGTTGCTGTGGAAGGGCAGGGGTAAGGCAGCACGGCTGGTCAAGGGCACCATGCGTCCCACCGAAGCTGTGCACGTGGGCACAGACAAAAGCAAGCTGGGACTCGCAGAGCGATAGAGAGTTCCAAATGATGAAGACATGATGGTCCTGTAGGGTAAACGATCACACCAAGTCCCTAGAGAAGCAAGGGGGATGGGACAAGCTGGGATTTGGGGGCTTGAACAGGGACGGAGCAGGGACAAGAAGTTTAGCACCTACTGACCAGAGCACAAGCGCTCCCAGGAGAGAAAACTCATTGCTGCAGGGAGCACAGCTTCTGCAGTTGATTTTTAAAAGCCAATTCACAAATGGTTTGTGATAGTCACAGTCAATCCCACTGAGTGGGGGTGAAGGCACAGGGGGGAAAGCATAAAAATTCCTCTAGAAAACCTTTCCTTGTAGGGTTTTGGCTCATACTCTGGACCTAGAGTAAAATAAAGTGAATTCAGAAGACTTAAGTTCTGAACTGTAACTGTATACAGAGTTACAGCCAATCTGTATCTGTATTGGATTTGCGTGGCAAGGTTTCAGTAGCAGGGGGCTGCAGGGGTGGCTTCTGTGAGAA
>NW_010534217.1:9004-10637 GCF_000687285.1 Phaethon lepturus | reverse complement strand
ACGCCCGTGCGCCGCGGGCCCCAAGACAGACCCGCTTGGCCAAGGCCGAGTCCATCAGCGACGGTGGTGGTGCCTCTGGGGTAACAGAGTTAAGGGGGTGGAGGGCGCACAGCAATTACAGCTGGAGAAAAGAGTGAGAATATGAGAGAGGAACACCTCTGCGGACACCCAGGTCAGTGCAGAAGGAGGGGCAGGACGGGCTCCCGGCACCAGACCCGGGCCCGAGACGGAGATCCCCCGCCAGCCTGTGACGAAGACCATGGTGAGGCAGGCTGTCCCCCTGCAGCCGTGGAGCTCCACGCTGGAGCAGATCTCCACCTGCAGCCTGGGGAGGACACCACACCAGAGCAGGGGGATGCCCGAAGGAGGCCGTGACCCCGTGGGAAGCCCGTGCTGGAGCAGGCTCCTGGCAGGACCCATGGACCCATGCAGAGAGGAGCCCAGGCTGGAGCATGTTTGCTGGCAGGACTTGTGACCCCATGGGGGACCCAGGCTGGAGCAGTCTGTTCCTGAAGGACGGCACCCCATGGAAGGGACCCAGGCTGGAGCACTTGGTGAAGAACTGCAGCCCGTGGGAAGGACTCACGTCAGAGAAGTTTATGGAAGACTGTCTCCCATGGGAGGGACCCCACAGTGGAGCAGGGGCAGAGCGTGAGGAGCCTCCCCTTGAGGCGGAAGGAGCAGCAGAGACAATGTGTGATGAACTGACCACAACCCCCATTCCCCATCCCACTGTGCCACTTAGTGGGGAGGAGGAAGAGAATTTGAAAGTAAAGTTAAGCCCGGGAAGAAGGGAGGGGTGGAGGGAAGATGTTTCAAGATTTAGTTTTTATTTCTTATTATCCTACTCTGATTTAATTGGTAATAAATTAAACTAACTTCCCCAAGTCAAGTCTGTTTTGCCCGTGACAGTAATTGCTGAGTGATCTCTCCCTGTCCTCATCTCGACCCACCAGCCTTTTGTTATATTTTCTCTCCCCTGTCCAGCTGAGGAGGGGAGTGACAGAACGGCTTTGGTTGGCACCTGGTGTCCAGCCAGGATCAACCCACCACGATATCTTAAGAAATTGCCTGGCTACCCCATCTACAACAGCAGAGTAATGGGATTTGCCACAGGTCACCTATTCTTGCAATTAGAAATTTACTGCTACCCTTTGTCCTTCAAAACTTATCCCTTCCCTTGACCAGTCTATAAGTTTTTGTTTGTTAATTAAAATATTTCCACTCATCTTGCATTTCTTCTTGGCTCTCCTGCTTGAGACCACAGTTTTAGTAATTAATGGAATGGTTTACCCAGCAGCTAATTTTGCTATAAAGTCACAGGTTGCAGTGGAATTTTTACAAGGAGTATTACAACACATTTTAAAACAGAAGGCAACACTGAAATAGGATGTAGTTATGGCATTGCTTTCTGTGAATACAATTGTGTTATTTAAGCCCTGCATTTTCTTTAGAGGGCCTTGGATCAATATGAAAGCCTCCACTTACAAAAGCATGAGAACTCCCCAAAAAGTTAGGAGCATTCTTCCTGCAAGTTAAGTTGCACATGACAGAAATTGTGTATCTGGGAGTTGTTTTCACATTTTGGTCCCAATATAGCATAAGCAAAATACTAAAAATGTCTGTTTTTTCC
>NW_010534217.1:0-8973 GCF_000687285.1 Phaethon lepturus | reverse complement strand
TCCTGCTGAGGGCATGCAAAATGAAGACCATAGGGAAAAAATCAATCTTAATTGGAACCCAAAACATTTCATTCAAAGTATCAACAAGTACCTCAAAGTATTTGAGGGTGAAAAATGTCTCTGGCCTTTAACTCAGAGCAGCCAAGTATGTAGTTCACACAGGTTTACCTGTGTGAATCAGCAGTCAGCTCCAGGATGCAATGAGTCCTCTAGAAGTATGCCACCTTGATCTCCTCTCCTTGCTGTAAATTATTAAATGTTGCAACTTTCAAGGCTAGTGCACACTGTTAGTGCCCAAGACCGAAGCAGTAGTATGACAAGTCTCAATGTACTAAATTAGTTACACGGAAATAAAATATCAGGCATCCTTTTACAGCAAGTAAATTTTACATGGGCATTATTTACAGCCCTACTGTTGGAAACACTTCAGAGAAAAATTCACCAGTAGAGTCATAGATGTAGCATTCTCTCTTTCCTTTCCTCCCAGCCATCCTTGCCTCCCCACCATGCTTTACAGCATGGACATTTTAGGACAGAGATTTTGTTTGAGTCAGGACTGGTGGTTATTTCAGCAACAACAAAATGCAGTCACACTGTGTCAAGTTTGTCCAGATAAAATCCTAAGTAGAAAAAGAAAGTCAAATTTCACAAGGACTGGATCAAGAAAAAGTGTCAAACATAGCAGGACAGTAGCCACTAGTTCCAGCATAAGCTCAAAAGGCTCACACAGCTTAGAGGTATGGCAGACCTAGAGGACCCCCAGCATGCTTCAAGCCAAGCTTCAAGAACGTCTTTTCCCCTGTAAAAGCTACTTTAGTAACTGCTAGAGGAGGGTCAAGCACCAGAATTGAGAAGACAGTTTGTCTCTCCATCGTCTTGGCAATCCTGTGGTGCTCTTTGCGTAGAAGCGGTTTAATTCAAACAAAAACGGACTGAGCAGATCACAAAGGAAAGAAACGTCTGAAAATGGGGCAGAGGTATTATGCAAGCCATTTTGGTGGGAGCGCGGTGTCTAGATGCTTTCAAAAACCCTACCAGCTATCAGGCAGAGACAGTAATGTTAACAAGAAAAAGTGGAAGTTGAACAGTTGAATCAAAAGTTTGGGACTGAGTAAAGGTGGCTGGGCTTCTCACACAGAGACTGAGACTCAATAAGGAAATTAAGGTGACTGGAAATGGCTTGTCAGAAGGAGACATGAAAGAAAACATGGATTGATTACAGGGATTTTGCTACCAAAGGAAACTAAGACTATAGACAAACATGTACAGAGACAGACAAATAGGACTAGGGGGAAGGCGGGAGGTCACTCTGTCCTCCCGTGTGTTTTGGAAGACAAACTGGCCCAGAAAAGGCAGGATTAGAAATTTCTTATAAAACAGGGTACAGCAAAGGGATTAAAAATGGAAGCTGACTGGGGAAATGCCAAGGAGAGACACAATGCAGTAGGAGCTGGGAAGGAGAGATGGAAGGAGAGAGATTGCAAGGAGAAAAGAGGAGGGCTGCAAGTAGGAAAGGGAACTGGAAGGGACATTGCTTTTCTGGTACCACTGTGCAGAAGCTAGCCCGCATGCAGCGGGGCCAGACACTGAAACTGAAAAAGGAAGCCTAGTGAAGAATTAGACTGTGAGGATAAGAGAAAAGAAGCTGTAAGAGGGACTGGGACAGACTGCAGGGAATGGAGCAAAATAGGGCCATAGTTAGAACTGTCTGACAGCAATTCCTATTAACTTTGATACTGGCTGATAGCAATTTCTATGAACTTTGCTGACAGAGTGGAAGCAGGAGAAGACTGTAATAGTGAAGTAGTAAAATGTGAGGATGAGAATAAGAGTGGGTTGGGAAGTCAGGTTAGATGCTGGACTTAGGCAAAGGGACAGGACTGGGAGCCAGCAACGGAACTATCCTCACATGATCTGTTCCTTTGCAGTTCTTCGTAAAGGACATCTACGTGCTTTTGTTGTCACCATATTAGTTCACCTTGATTTTTTGGGGGTTTTTTAAAGAACTGGGTAAATTACATGCACAGAAACAGGTGACTATATTAAGAGAACATTACCAAGGTCATCATTAAGGTAGGACAAAATTAAAGTTGCCAGTCTGACTTGAATACACCTCTTCCTTGCATATAAGATAGTTTAGAAGTGCATACAGTTTTTCCTATGTCTACGCCAAGGTACAGTGGATCCCCTTTTACAGATAAACTGGAATGAGGACTGTGATGTAAAAAAAAAAAAAAAAATCTGTTGTCCATAGAGACCTTAACCTCTGCAAATAGAAGAGCTGAAAAGTGTGTAGTGAAAGAATACAAGAAGAAGAATAGTTTCTCTGCATAAGGGAGTGCAGCCCTGAAGAACTGGATTTTGTCTCAACCAATTCCATTGAGTTTCAAAGTAATCAACTTAATCTAGATTTCTCAGAGAGGATTACATTCTGGTGGCCAAAACAATATCCTGAGACCTGATCCGGAAACCTGCTCAGTGCTCACAGCTGCAAGATAATATACTGGAAGAGGTACTTCAGACACAACACACAGATAATGCTAAATCATTCCAAAATTCAGGACCTGGGCATCTCAAGTTGCATTCTTCCCCAGATTAAAGTACTTTTGACTTTATTTCTTGCACCTTGACTCCCACTGAATGCAGTTCACGCCCTCTCTTTACAGGTATCAGAGAGATGCTAATCCATGTTTGTTGCTGTAGCAATAACCATGACAGAAAAGCCCACAAGGTAATAAGCCTGCATTAACAGCAGGGTTAAAAAAGCGTGCAGTGAAAGGCACAAACAGCCAGGGTAAACAGTAAGTAGATGCTCATTAGGTAAGCTTTGTCCATCATATGCACTGATGGAGCCAGAGACCCTGGGGGGAAAAAAGCAGCATCTGATAGTGTAATTAATGTTTATATCTTAATGCACAGGAACAGGGGTTGTGGGGACAGCACTGCTAATCAATAGTCAAAGGCTTGACTTTGTAACCTGAATAACGTTAGATTATAAGTAACTGGCCTCATAGAAATATTTTTTTTAATATCTTGAACAAATACATTGAACAAGTCATATATGTTCAGAATACACTTGATGGTAAGACAGTTATAAAATATACTACGCAATAAAATATTACTGTAAATCATATGGTTTTATAACCATGGTTTAGTAAACCAAACAAAATAAGCACAATTAAGTATTTTTAGAAGACAAAAGTGTGTTTTATCCAATTGCATAAAAAAAATTAACTCATCATGGTATTTACACAGATTTGTATCTGCATTAGCTACTAGTGCAGAAGGAAAACAAAACTATAAGCAATATTTATAATATTGAACATCAACTGGAATCCTTCAAGAACAGTTTTAATACAGTCACAATGAAAAAAAAAAAGAATCAGTTTAATTTCTATACAATCATTTCTGCTACCCTAATGGGCATCTCCAGTCATACTCATGCCAGCATATACATGTTCAATTTGCACTAGTGCAATGGAGATCAATCGCTGACCCAGTCTCACCCAATTTATAACAAACTAAAATCACTCAGCAGCTCAGGCAGTATTCTAAATTCAGTGAAGAAAAACTAATTTGAGCTAATCTACAAAAAGAAAAAAAAAACAGAATAATATGTCTATCTCATAAACATACAGTTTTAGCCCTAAAAGGTCCTATAAAATTAGTATGACAGGATTCCAAGTTCATTATCTTTCGCAATTTCACATCAAGCATGCTTAAATTCTCATGCAATATTATTTTTCCTTTAACTGTCAGCCCTGCAAACTCAGCTGTGTGTCAAGTTGGGTTCCTTAGCTCCCACACATCACCAACAGAACTAAAGTTTCTCCAGGCCAAATATGTCTTTTCCCATTAAGTGAGTGCCAAAGCGTCAGCTGCGAGGAAAGAAAATGTCCTTAGTGGCTACTACTAGAGTGTAAGAGTATGGGAGACACACACCTTTGTACCCACTCCCTGCCCTCATAAGGGCAGGCAAGAAGACTTCAAAACTTTGCATCACACATGTCTTCAACATACCTGCTTTTTACTTTAAGAACAAAAGCTTTTTATTTTAAGAATAAAACAAACATCCATAATGTCGTGCAAACTGGAAACTAGAGATCTCCAAATCTTTCAGTCCCATAAATGCCCATTCTCATCCTTCCCCAGTCTTTCACTCCCTTCTCCCTGCCCATTTCTCTCACTCCCTTTTCACTGCCAGTTTTGCGACATAGACCTCCGAGTTTATTGGAGGGCAAGGAGTACCAGGGCAGCTAAAAAGCCGTCAGAAGTTGTAGCAAAGGAGTTCCCAAGATGGGACAGACTGTCTGGAGGGACAGCCTCGGTGGAAAACCTTGCAGCTGGCTGGACTTCATCTGAGGGAGGGAGTCTGAGAGATGCCCATATCGTATCCCTCACAATGGCTAGATGAGCTCTGGATTTTTCCATTCTGAGGACGGATACTGCCTTTGTGTCACCCCCAGCCCCAGTGTGGGTGCCATCCTGCAGTGAAATACATGTAGGAGGCTCAGCATGCAGCAACATGTGACCATATTTACTGTATGAGAACCGCAAGGGATAAATGACATTTAGCAGCCACCTCTCCTTCTTTCTCCTCAAAGATCAACTCGGGGTTTTCTTTGCCTCTCCCCCACACTTCTCCTTCGCTCAATGCACAGAGCCCCTTTGCAGCCTGCCCCAGCCCTCCCCTGCCCAGCTCCCCAGGATGGAGCAGCAGGGCCCAGCCTGCTGCAGGGCAGCCTGCTTTGCTCTCTCTACCTCACGCTCCCTTTTCCAAACTAGCAACAGTGGCTAGGCAAAAATTACCTTCCCAGGCACTTGCCTCCTTCCCCTGCAGGCCCACAGCCACCCCACTGTACAGTTTAAGATTTTCTAAATCAAGCCATTTGTAATTAAAAAATAAAATATTTACAGCAAACACAGATGGCTATTGCCATGTGTTAGTGTTAAACTCAGCTGAATCACACCCAGAGCAGCAGATGAAGGTAAAGATTTCATGTAGTCTGGTAATGAGTCACAAGTGCCATAATTTTTACCTTTTCTTTTTTTTTTTTTAAGAGCAGAACCCCACTTTTATCTTCTTTCTGACATTTTAAGGGTAGCAAATTAAAAAGAAAGCCCTTTAAAGAAGTATACAGATGCATGATCTGTAAAGACTAAGTGAAATGTAAGACTGCACGTGAAATGAATCAGTGCCTTTGGAGGTGTGAGGTTCAGTTTAACTTGTTACCCTGCATAAAACCAAAAAAAGAATATTATGAAACTGCTCGTTTATTTAATTTCTTTCAAAGATGACAGGCTGTGTATCTTATTGGGAACAGCCACGGCTGCTTTCTGCAGTTTGACAGCTTTAGGGTCTGCCCCAGTAACCAGGGAAGTGAGCTATGCAGTCCAGGACCTTCCATCAAGAACCTTTCAGGAGAGGGACAGAACTGACAGAAGGAAACAAAAACAACTTACACATTGCAATATTTGCCAGGATTCATCTGGCAAAGCCCTCTGTGTGCTTCTCAAGGCTCAGTGTACAGGGAGTTTCACTTTCATATTGATGCTCTTAACTCCTGAACTACTATATATTTCAAATTAATTATTCATGTTTCATCACAAAGTAAGCTTTCACTGCTTTTTAATCCTGTTAGCCAACGTTGCCTCAGTCAAAGGAACAGGATTCTGTTTCTTCTTGTGGGAGATTTTATTTGCATTGCTTCCTAAATCTCAGCTTGATGACTAATTGGTTGCAACTGAGCAAACCCAGTGAAAATAAGAGAGCTTGCAGAGGTATCACCGAGGGTTTAATTAGGCTTCCAGATCTTCTATTACCAATAACTTTATTGCATAACTAAAGGAAAGACCCAGCCAGAGTTTGATTCTCCATCTGTTTTGCTAAAGGGGCAATAACCCAGAAGTTTTCTTTGGAAACTTAGCACATTTTGGAGAGGTTAACTCACATATAAATGTAGAATTCCCAACCCCATTATTACAGAACCACTTTTTCAAAAAAGACTTTAACATATAAGTCAACATTCTAAAATAAATTGTTTTGCACAACTTATAAAAGAAAATGGGTTTCTCAGGCAAAACTCTAAGCCAGTGCTAATTAGACTTAAAAGCACAATGACAAAGCAGAAATATCAGGATTTTCACACCACCAGACATTTCTCAGCATTTCCGTTAACTACATTATTTGGGGTGACAAGAAAAAAAAAAAAATTGGACTATATGCACAGACTAGCAATACTCATTGAGTGGGAGATGGTGTTTTCATAATGATTACTGAGAGCTTCTTCTAACAATACATGACATAACTAATTGTTTTGCATTCTTACAATAATTAGACTGAATAAACTATACTAGCAACAGAGGGAAGATGGTAAACATGCCTGAGTCATTTGCAGTGAAGGCAAACTACTGCTAGGTAAGATGAACAATTTGCAAGCATTACCAAAACTCCAAATTTATATTAGAACAACTGGAGGCAGTAGCTCCCCTTCCTTTTTTCATTGTTTCCAGTATGCAAAAGGACAGAACCCATACCCTGAAAATGAGAAAAACCTGGAAAATAGTATACTGTTAAGAAAAGAAGTGTCACATTCACCTATTTCATCTACTACATTTTTCAGCTCTGATCCAAGTTGCACTGAAGCTAATTAAAAGATTCACATTACCTTCAGTGAGATCTGGATCAGCTCTAACTGAGGCTGCTAAACTCACCATAATGCTAGTTATATTTACAAGAAAATCTATATAATGCTGATTTCAAACGTTGTTAAATGTTTGGGAATCATCAAGTCAAAGAGGAAAAGCAGTGACAGACACCAACCCAATTCACCCTAGAGCTGTTAGAAAAGAAGGAAGGACCACCAGCTTCCCCAATTTCTATAAAACTACAGACGTTTCTGCAGAAAACAAATTAAGCTAAGTAATCTTAGAAATGGGGAAATGAATCCCACACAACTTCCCTTAGTCACCACATGCTGAAAGTCACACAGATGCCAAAATTGTGAAGCTCTGCAGAACATGACTAGAAAAAGCAGCAGTGCAGACAGATACAAAGCATATATAGTGACACTACCAAATAAAGATACATTCAAAACTCAGGTTAGCATGCCCAAGTTAATTAACTTGAATATTAAAAAAAACCAAAACAATAAAGACAACTTTAGCACATCTCAAATTCAGAGGCTTGATGAACCAGTATCTTGAATTAAAAGCCAGTTATCTTATCTTTGCTGACAGTTTAAGTCCAATTAACCAATTCAGGTTAATGAACCACAGATGGAGGTTTAACAGAAGCTAGCTCTCTGCTGATGTGTCCTAACAACCTACAGAAATTTTCGTGGAAAGAGTAATGCCATTTCAGGCAATCCTACAAGAAAGACTCTAACTCTGCAGGATCAGTATTATCCAGAAAGCCACAGGACAGCTTCCTGAGGTATAAAATGCAACCACCTCTTGAGGAGAGCATTAACAGAGCTGCTATAATAACTGCACTTCTACTACCTAAAGTAGCTGTAATATGTTTTGTAAGCTTGGTTTCACTTGATGGCAGTTTTGGGACTCTGTTCTGGTTTTCAACATTTCAAAGAGTCAAAACTGCATTTAGACCATACAAAAAACACAGGAAGTGTCAAGAGGAAAAAGGGGGGCTAAAGAAACGCAAGACAAGGAGGTGGGAAGACAAAGGTGTATGCAAACGTGCATATACGTACATTTTCATTTCTATATAAAGCTAGTAGCAAAAGCATGCATGATGAACTATCAGGTTTGGTGATAAACTCTTAGATTATCCCCTCACACAGGCTGCAATCTAAATGCTCAGAGGAAGAAGCCAGAATTTTGTTATACTGTTGAGAGGGTTTGTTTGTTTTCTTTAAATGAAACCTTTCAGTACACAGTACAGCAAAAGTTTCACTTTATGAGGTTTTTTCCAAACACAGTGCCTCACAACCTGAAAACTGTTCCATTAGCTCAAACCAGTGGCCGGTCCAGTCCTGCTGACATTGTGTACTGAACATCCCCCGAGGAAGGCAGAAAATAACACCGCGCAGTGAAAAGTTATGGAATAGTTCTCCTATAAATATCTGTTCTGTTATTAACCAGGAGCAAACATAAGTGAGGTAACTACAGAAATCAGGGGATACAAGGGCGCAGCCAGATTCTTCCCCAGAGAGGTTTGGCTACCAGATGTCACAGCATCCACATATGAGAACAGCCCTCCTCATCCTTTCAGCCCGTGCCTGTAACCCGCGTAGCTCCAGCTTGTGGTAACTTCCCAGCTGAGAGAAAAATCACAACTTTTAAGTGTGTTTTCAACACCCAGTTGTGCAACAACTTAAAATCTTTACCTTGCTCGCTATTTACTTTTTTTTGCAGAGCATTGGTGCTCTCTGAGCAGCCCACGAGCATCTCTTCCAAAGCGAAGCATACTCACAGTGATTATTAAGAGTACAAGTTACTTCCAATCTTCAATTTGTATTGCTGTACAGATAGACACCGTGCGTGCCTTTCAGGATAGTAAACCCTGAGTTCCCATTCAGGCTTCAAAGCTTGCTCTTCTACCTCGCACGGCTGCCGAGGCGGTCCCTCAGCCTGGGAAAAGGGGGGACAGGTAGCCTGACCCCCAGCACCCCTATGGGAAGCAGCAGCCTCTCGTTCCGCTTCCCAAAGGCTGTGCAATGAATACACGTCATTAATTTCCACTACGATACAAACCGGGGGGGGGGCTTCTCTTTAATCAAAAATAAAAATAACTGAAGGAGCAGGGTGGAATAACCACCCCAACTCCGCACCTTTGGGGACACCCTTTTTTAAAAGCCTTCCTTCCCTCCCAAAGCCCTCGCCTCAATCCCACCGCCAAGCGGGAATCGCTCCTTCCTCCGTCCCTCTCACGCCCCCATTTCAAGCCCAAACGCCGCCAAGAGCTCCCCCCAGCTCACCGCAACCCTCAGACCCGCAAGGACCCGGGGCGGG
>NW_010534216.1:0-2194 GCF_000687285.1 Phaethon lepturus | reverse complement strand
CGACAAAAACCCAACCAGTTCAATCTTGCAACAGGTTAACAGCTTCCGCAGGAAAACAGTCTAATGAGCAGAACAGAACGACCTCCCGTTAAAGACTTATACATTTGATAAGCTGTAAAAGACCTCAAAAGCTGCAGAATTGTAAAAGACCTCAAAAGCTGCACAATTCGCTCTTGGGCCACGTTAATGCAGAACCAACACTAACGAACACAGCAATGTGTTTTTCCTTTGAAAAAGAAGGTAATGCTCAGCATGCAGTGCTCATGAGAGATGTGGGCTGTGCTAGGTTGCCTACCTAGCTGTGTGCCAGGCTCCTGATCATACTGGTGCTCTTGCTACCTGTTTTTCTGTGTATTTCCTTGCATGAAACAGCTCCATGTTTAGATGGGAGCCTCTTTTCACCCACCTAACGGTCTGCTGATAGCATTAAAAAACCCACAGTAAAGGCGACGTCTGACTGCTAAGTGAAGAACCCTCTGCATAGTGCTTGCGAGACAATATAGAACGGAAGGGACAGTGCAGCGTGCTGCGTAGATGAGAGTGGCAGGATTTCTTTCCCATCATGTATTATGCTCCTGAGGAAGATTTATTTTTATTTCGTACTGGCTCCCCTTGAGAATGCGGATACTGGCTTGCTCATTCAGCCGTGCTTTCACCAGTGAAAGTTATCTAACATGTGGTTAGACTGTGGAGAACAATCAAGTACGAGTCTCTTCTTTGCATGATAAATCTCTGCAGGTGAGCATTGGGTAAATAGTTTTTGTTCGCCTAGAATTATGAGAGTGTTCAAAGATTAAGTTTAGAGGCAAGAAAATATTTTTAAATTTCTCGTCTACCTTTTATTTTCTGCTGTTAGGAATGAGGGTGGAGAAGAAACTGAAAACACCTGGCAGTTCCAGCAGTATTCATGACTAGCATCTAGGGACAGGCCTTTCTCACGGGTCCCCTCTGAAACCAGCCCAAACAGGAGTACAGGAGGCATGACGTGAGATGCGTGTTTGCTATGCTGGCGTCCATGAATGTTGAGCATGGATGTAAGTGTATAAGGCACTCAGTGCTTGTTGCTGTTTCTGCCCCCAGGATGGCACACACAGCCCTTTACCTTTACCATCGGGGCTACTTCTGCAGCATGGCTCTAGTCTTACTGCTCGAACCACACGACTACTCAGGAACTACCACTACACAACTGACAAGAATTCTCAAGTTTTAGCATAATGACCCACAACATGCAATCACTCACCTAACAAGTTGAGGGCTCTCAATCTTGAAGATTGAGACCCAAGGGGAGAGTCCCCAACAGCAGAATGCTGCTCTGCAGAGGACCAACTCAATAGGACCCCGGCAGGCCTCCATTTATAATCTACTCTTACCTGACGTGTGCCCATAACTGGTCATATTAGTTCTTATGGGCAGAGCCCCTTCTTCTGGGTGGCAACAGCCATCGCTTAGCCTGAGGCAGGTGTGCACCCAAGCAGCACCCCACGTGGTAGAGCATGAGGAAACCGCTCCAGGAGGAGTGGGTGCAGGTGGCCACGCAGATATCACTGGGTCAGCTAAAGGGTATTGGGGTTGGGTTTTTTGTGCCGACGGAGATGGACATGGAGATAGCCGAAGAGAATAGCTACCAATATCCCACGGGTCCATCATTGTTGCTATTGCCTAATTCAATAAAAGACTTGGGTGTTCAGTTTGCAGCTTACGGTCATTTGAGCAGCAGGAGGGGGATGGGGGGATTAATGCAGCCCCTGCCCGCCACACGTGTAGTTCAGCTGGGCTAGAGATTGCCACCAAGAGCATGGGTACACGGGGCATAGCTCTGGGTGGCAGGCGCCCATGAGAGAAACCACATTGATTAACGAGCATGCTGGGAGGACAGAGGCCTCCATCACCATCGCATTACCGCCATCTCCATCACTGCCCCAGCACCAGCATCACTGCTGGTGCCATGGATCTGGTCCTGGGAAGGAGCAATGGTCACCCCAAGAAGCCAGGTAGGGACTGGCTGAGTGCGGAAATCTCAGCACGCACCTGGACAGTGAGCAGGCATCGCTGGCTGGGCTCACAGGCCAAGATCCCAGAGCTGGCACTGCACAGCATGCTCCGCTTGATCAACGCCTTTTACTGCCCTCTCCCGTGCTGCCTGCACCTCTCGCAGTAAACCCTGCCCTGCCCACATATCTCCCCGGGCCAGTGC
>NW_010534215.1:30868-34196 GCF_000687285.1 Phaethon lepturus | reverse complement strand
TTACATGTAAGAATAGCAAGTAATTGTGGTACTATCTTTTGCTATGTAGAAGTCAACATTAATAAGGAAAGGTTTAATAACAAATTCATTAATGGAAAGAAACAAAACTCTGAAAGTTAGCTCAATGAAGGAATTTGCAAGTGGAATTTTGGAATAAGGAATCTACTGACTCTCCTTACTCAAAGTAATCAAACTAAATATTAAATATCTTGACATGACACATAAATAGGCATTATTTTTTAAAATGCAGGTGCTGAAAATGTAAAATATTCATCCAGGTATGTAGATAATAAATAAAAACCAAAATATAAAACGAGAAAATTTTACTTTTAACATATTTTAAAGACATCAGCATCTGTATGTTTATATCCCATTGTAAAGACCTTAAAGACCTTCATTGTAAGCACTGCCAGATACATTCAGTGTTACAACTACATTTCATAGTTGATCTTAAGTGGAGAATGTGTTAATATAGACTGCCTACTGATAGGGAAAGCAGTTTCAGAAGATGCCTTCATCATTACTATATATAGGAGGTGCTAAAAAATAATTGGAAAGGGTTCACAGGAGGTCCATCGTATAGAAGGTAGCATGTGAAATAAAGCATGGAAAGCTGAGGAAATGAAATATGAAAAAATAATTGCCAGTCTGGCTTGATGCGAAGAAGTAGCAGTAGTACAAACATGTTTAGTGTGGGAGTAATGCACCAATAGACTGTGGCTTGCAGGAAAAGGCCCTCAGAAAGAGGGAGGGGATAGCAATAGACTGGCAGCATAAAACAAATGTTTTGTAATTTTGTCTGTTCTTCTTAGTGAGGAAAAAAATCTCACCAAGAGTTTCATCTCCAAATCTCTCTGAATGCAGTATGGCTCCTCTTTTCTCTTTGGATAATTTGGAAGACTTTTGCCAGGGAACTTTCCTGAGGACAGATCACATTTCTGTTGCCATTGTATTACTTACATGTAACTGTTTACTAAAAGTTAATTTGTTAGGTTTGTCTCTTAATAGCTGTCATACACAAGTTTACTATAGGAGGTTGTTTGCATAGTAGAAAAGAAACAAAATTCAAGCTGTCCTTAGAAATTACTTCTTGGTTAAAATAATAAAGTGGGGTAGCTCTTGTTGTGAGGCTCTTTTTGTGAGAACAGTTCGAAAAGCTACTGTTTAACATCCATTTTGACTTATAACCAGCTAATTTAAGTGTTCATTGCTGTGTATATGCAACACCACATGAAAACTTCGGATATGGTACTATGTTGATGTAACTTAATCTGCATTTTTCTTAATGTATAATGTGAAATTACAACATCAGCTTTTAGGTTTTTGTGTGTGCGTACTGTTGCATCACAGATATTTTCCTGTCAAAAGCAACTTGTCTCATAAAACATGTTTGGTTTTTAAGTGTCAAAGGGGCTCTTCGTTTTGTTCAGTAAAAAGATTTTGTAGCCCTAACAAATTAACATATCACAAAGCTTATTCCCCATTACCTAGTTCATAAAAGCAGTACCCGTTTTGGGAAAGTACAGGCATATGTGGCTCACCCCTGTGGTGTTTTATCTTTATCTTATCATCAAAGCTTCTAACTTGGCATGAGACTGGCTTTTCAAGCTCATATTCTTCTCTTTATAATTTTATTAAAATTACTAAGAGTTTTATATTCAGACAATACAAAGCTTGGGTCTCATTATTCTTGGCCACAGAGCTTATCTGCTCCCCTTTCATACAGAGAAAATAATCCAGTTGGTTTTGATAGTTTTCTCCTTTTTTAGTTGTGACCTTTTTTTAAATCAGAAATATACAGCTCTGTTGATGTCCAAGGACTGTTGAAACCACATGGATGATAGGAAACTTTATCTTTTTGTGAAAACAGCCATGCTGTCTCCCTTCATAAGAAACCAAACTGAACAGTGTTTGAGTGCTGTTTTTTGAGGACAGAACTTAAGAAGTTATTAAAAAGCCACAGTGAGAGCCAAGAGATGCTAGGCTTCATCCTGGTGCTAGGAGCTGGTTGCTCTCCTTCCTGTTAGTAACTTTTCCTCTTTCCTGTCAACTCCTATACTTAGTTTTGTACTGACAGAAAGCTTCTTGTTTCTTTGAGGTGATATGGGGCTTGATCTATTCATTATAACTTTTGGATCAGCTTCAATATATCATTAAGCTTAATGAGATCTTTTTCTAGAGCAAGCCAATCTGTAGCTGACAAAAGTTTTTCCCTTTTTATTTTCCTTGATATTGAGAAGCTCATTTCACATCCACATGGAGACATAAGGAACTACAAGTTCTGCAAGAAACGCAGTCAAATGGCACCTGAAAGATTAAGATTCACTCATTAACTAAACAGAAAAATCACTTTCCTCTAAATCGTTTTATGGAAGGCGGGAAGGGGGAAAACCCTACAAAAAAAATCCCAAACCCACAGCTGCTT
This sequence comes from Phaethon lepturus, assembly GCF_000687285.1. NCBI lineage: Eukaryota > Metazoa > Chordata > Aves > Phaethontiformes > Phaethontidae > Phaethon > Phaethon lepturus. The sequence goes on along the minus strand of NW_010534215.1, from coordinate 31,771 downwards.
GAGCCGCAGAAGTCAGGGGGCCAGGTTTCCCGTGTTGCGTGGTTTCTGTCACCCCATGTCTGCCGCAGCGTAAATGCTGCGGCTTTGCTGGGTGACGAAGAGTTTGTGCTGGTGCTTTACTGGTAGGCTCACTGGTGCGTGCTAATGCTGCTGTGCTCGTGCTGCAGCCGTGTGGAGCATAAGAGCAGGAGGCACAAAGAGCAGTTGTTCGGATCGGTCTCCTCTGCTGGCCCTGAACGTTTCTGTCTCTGTCAAATCTGGAAGCTACCGAAAAGGCTTAAAACTTGTTTGTTAGTTCCCACACTGGTGATTTGGTAGGCCTTGTTTCCTTGGACAGCTAGGCTAAAAATTAATTTTCCCTCTGCTGAAGCCTTTTTTCTTTCCTACACACCCCAAAAATAATACAAAAGGTCTATGTTTCAGGCAAAAACTTGCCTTGTTGCCTTCTCACCCACCTGGGCATGTGGCAACCTGCGTGAGAAGGATGGACTTCACAACTCTGAGAGTTATATTCCGAAGCCATTTATTGTCTTGTCTGACTCCAATATATATCATAATTTCTGCTTAGCCACTGCACACACACACTCATGATTGGTTACAGCTTGTTACACACACTATTGCAATTGGCTATATACAAAATATCACGCGCTGTCCATGCGCCTCTCACACAGTCAGGATTGCTGCTTGCAGGTGTTCTGTGCTCCTTTGCTGCTTCTTAGTTGTTTACCACAGCTCCTTCTCCTCAAGGCCGAGCCGTGCAGATGTCCAGCTGTTTACCAGCTTCTCAGTGCCACAGCTCCTTCTCCTTAAGGTCGAGCCATGCAGGGTGATCCCAACATCAACCCAGGGTGTCGGGAGCACGCAGCCTGGGGCTAGTCGACATGAGCAAAGGTGTAAGGCCTT
>NW_010534215.1:0-30783 GCF_000687285.1 Phaethon lepturus | reverse complement strand
TTTCCCTGGGGAAGCCTGTTGGGCCTGGCAGCCTTTCACAGAGGATATTCAAATTCTGACTTCACTATCCTAATTGGGATAAAACTAGCTTTCAGTATGGGAGTCCCTGGCTACTCATCATCATCCACCTCCGTTAAGCAACATGAACTAACTCCTTGACTTGCTGGTATTTTCTTTTACACTGTCGGTACACGATGAGATAGCGGAAGTGTTGGGCTAGAGGTGAATGGCTCCATGCTAGGCCAAGTCCTCCTCCTACAAATGGTCAGGTTTGGGAATTGCTGTCCTTTAAGAAAACCTGCAGGTTTTTCTCTTTAGCAGGAAAGAATTCTGTGCCTACCACTGCCATTTTAGAAGTATCATAAATCCTGAGTCCTAAAAAAAAATTCTTTGATTTCTGATACAGAAACTAATTCTATAAATGTGTGTTTTCTGCTGTGTAAAGTCAGAATTTCTTACCCTTGTATCTACAGGTAAGAAAAGTGCCAAGTGCAGCGATTAGCTAATTTAAGGAGGTTTTTTTTCTTCAAAATTCATTAATAGCTGATCCCGGCATACTTCTGAAGATAAATATTTGTGTAAGGAATCACGTAATAGCAAGTTTTTCTGCGTTTAATTTAGTCTTTAGGGCTTATTTTTCATGAGGCAAATGAGTAGTGTGCTGTTTGTAGCTGCTGTTTAACGTTATTTCTAATTGCTGAAGTATTTAGGCTAAATAAGCTAGTGGAAGTTGCCTTGTAGCTATATGTTTTGAAATTTGCAAAATTAGTGCATCTGTGTAAGTTTCTAATTAGTGTTAAAACATGGGTGATGGTGGTGATCTCTCTAGTCTGCTCATTTTCACTTAAAAATATTAAGAAAATTTAGTAAGATCCTGTGTGATTTTTGTCTCTTTGTCAAGTATAGTGGGTGGTTTTAGTATGGATTTGCACAAGGAGCTGGAGAAGACTTTCCAGCAAAAATTTTAGAATCATGCTGTGGCAGATTATGCTATTTTTTAATGTAAGAAGAATACTAAGGAGATATCTGTAATCAAAACTGACAGGAAATTAAGTAGGTAAGACAACCTTTTTTAGACTATAATCCAATATTTACATATACTTTCAATCTGATAGTCTGTTTTTTGTCTTCTTATAAGGAAAATAATTGTCTTAATTTTGTTTTCCTGTAACTGATGAATTTCAGTGTTTTGACTTCAGTTTTCAGTTTGATTTAAAAGAAGTCTTTCCTGATACCTGTAGGCTGAGTCTTCTAAGAAATTAGTTTTCATGTTTTAATACTCATTTTGGATTTTTCCTTGCTATGATTTGTATATTTCTACTAGTGTGTAGTTGAAGTAAAATTGCATAGTGATCTGTGGTTAAGGAAATATGTAAAAATAGAGGGTAATGCTGATGTGCTGAGGAGAGATGGTATTAAAAAGAATAATTGGCTGTGTCTTTGTTTGCACCTTGTGCTTGTACTTCTGGACTAAAAATGTGGCCTGTGCTGAAAACCGGTTTTCCAGTATTTCTTTGTTGCACTGCAAATGTAGTAATGAGAAAAGCAACCAAAAGTTGAATGTTAAGTAAGAATTTGTCATCAATGCATTATCTTTATGCAAATATATTTCCCAAAGACAGTGTTATATGAAAACTTTTCCATTAGCTTCCTTACTCAGCTGCCTTCTATCTTCTAAGTAAAATTGAAAGTTTTTGTTGAGGGAATTCCTGTAACTTTGCTGCTTTTCTTTAATCTGCCTGTTTCATGGTGTTTAGTTCATTATTTTATTCCGATTGCTGACGGAAAGTAAAATCCCAAAATTCCAAGCTTAAGACCTTTCTAATGACAAGTAGTAACTTCTCATTCATCCTCATGAAGCTGGCACTTCATTCTGTTGGAGGCTGCTTAAGAGCCAGGTGCAAACTGTCCCGTTAGAATGCCTGCCCATGTGCACATTGTTCTGTTGTATCTGATCCTAGTGATCAATGAGGTTGCAATGAGAGTCCTCCAGCCCTTGTACTGAGGAAGAGCCATCAGAAATGCATTCTGCATACACATAGCTTACCAGCAGCTTGCCTTCAAAGTGCTTGAAGTGCCTGGCCACTGTTCTGTTGTGAGGCAGGTGCAGTTAAGCTGAGCTTGCTAAGACTCTGTGTGAGTCTTCTAGATGGGAATGGTTCCTAGGGGTAGAAGATCGTTTCTGTATAGGTAGACTTAATGTGACAGGCTGTGTATTCAGCAATACCAGGCTTGAGAACAGAAAAGTAGATCTGAGAGCTGAATGACTTTCTCATGTACCTAATACATGTTTTTAATAACAATGGTAAGAAATTGTGCTTTGTCTGGCTTGTCTTATTTTAAGCAACTTGTAAGAAACATGAAAATACAGAACATCGAAGATTTGTTTTTAAACCAAATGTTGTTCTACAATCTGTAGATGTTAGAAGTGGTGATAGTCCATTACTTTTCAGCACAGTAATAATTAGCAATCAGTGTATATATTATGTCCGTGAAGTCTGTGTTGAATTTTCTCATTAAAAAAAAAACTTTAATCTTCAATGTCTTTGGTTTTGTTACATAATCTTTTAAGCAATAGTTAATATGAATTTTTCTGTCTGATACTCTGTGGGTACTGTATCCTGACAGCTTTTGCAGTAAGCCTGTAGCCCAAGAAAAATGTCATGTTTTCCCTATAATTTTTGAAACTAAGCAATCATTTCAGTTATTTAAGAGCTACTAGAAAAGAAGAAACTTGAGATCGTGCTATGGAGATGATTCTTCCATGGCTGTTTGAAAACTGTGCCTTGTAAAGCAGTATCATCTACAAACAAGCCACTAAGCACAGGCATAGCAATTAGTTGTGTAGGTGATACACTGTAACCTAGACCAGCTGTTAGGCTATAAAGGTAAAGAGATACAGAGGACAACCACTGGTTGGCTGAATTTGGTTTTATGTTTCACTTATGGCTGCAGAATGGTACTTAGTATTAACTCTCAAGCAAGGTACGAGGACTGTTCCTAGTCTATTTTTGTTCGCATTTGAAAAACAAAGTATTTTCTGAGATTTATAGGATCCCTTCCCACTTTAGAGAATATGCACAAATCAAGAAAATGCCTTGTGATGGCAGATGGTTTATGATGTCAAAGTAATGCTTACAGTTCTGTACCTCGTATTTGAGGTCCCACTAAGGACCTCCAAGGCTCCTTGTAAATTGTGCCTTATAGAATTGAAAAGTGAATATTAGCTATTTAACATTCAGAGTAAAATCTTGTTTCGGTCTTGAACTGCGAGTTCAACAATAAAGATGTACTTTTTATGGCTGAGCCTTACTTGAAAAAATTTGCTATGTCATGCATCTCATTGGGGTTCAGCTTCTTTCTTGTTACCTGCTCTGGCAGATAGACTGCTGTCTATCTGCAAGACTTCTGTCTGTGTCTCCTTTCTTTTTCCATATAACTAATATATATTCAGTAGATGGGGACCTTGCCTGACCTCTTTAATGCGGTATGACACATCTTGCCCTTTGATTCCTAGATTGATTGCTCATTATGCTTTCTCTCAGGTGTTAAGGCTAGGCACATAAAACAAAATGTAAAAATCATTCAAACAAGTAAGAGTCACCATATATCACACTTATCTATGCCTTTATGGTCACTGACTAGTAGCTGAAGTCATCTGGGAGCTTTGTTATTGAAGGCAGTCAGGGTTGCCTTTTGGGCACAATTTGTTACTGACTACAAGAAATGTAATAGTTTGGCTGGTATTGAAGAAACTGCTGACTGACACACAGCCTCTCCAACTGTTGCCCATTGTCTAGTTTATCTCATTATAACTTCATAAAAAGGTAGCAAAGAACATTCACCAGATTCCTTTGCCTGCTTTCAGGGTCTTGGATGTTGACTTCTCAGGCCAGAATATATAATAATGTATCAAATCTGAAATGCTAGCACCTATACTGAATACAGAATTATGCCCCTGTACCACTTTCTGTGTCAGAATTCTCACAGATTTTTGCAAAGAAGATTGTATATATGTTTTTCCTACCAGGGTGGCCTGAAAGGGTCATGATCTGGGTAACTGTTGGTCTGAGAACCTATTTATTTGGGGTTTTTTTACATGCAGTATTACACATTGTTCAGTGTTTTTCCATCAGCCATGTGAAGTAATTAATAGCATTCCAGTTACAGGCTCAAGTGCCAGAACATGTCTGCCATTTAAACCTGCATCGTCTTTATTTCAAGCATAAGTTTCCCTATCGTCCCCCTGTTGGAATGAGCACTTGAGATGATTGGCAGAAGCTCAATATGTTAGGAAAAAAGTATGATGCTAGGAAAAAAGTATGATGCTAGGAAAGTGTTGAAAATATTTCCAAGAACTTCCAGTTACTCTGATATTTTCTTCATTAAAAGCTGTCATCAGCGTGGTCCCCAGCCTTACTGTCCTTCTAAGATTCATTGCCTCTAGTTGTCATTTGAATGCTAGAAATTTAATCCCGTGGACTGTTGGATTGGATATGACCCTGCTAACTCCTGGGTTTGATTAATGGAAAGCATTTCGTTTGGAATGAAACATAATAATTAGCCTCTTAAGCTATGTAAATTGCTAGGCGTGCATCAGAGTTTTTCAATTTGCCTTTTCTTCACTAGAAGAGAAAGTAAAATGTTGTATCTGAAATTATTTTCTCAACAATGTAAAACCTCTGCAGTTCTCCTTTTCTGTAGCGAACATTAGGAATTTCTTTGCCGCTTACACTAGATATTTGTCCAGAGGAGCAATGCAGCTCATTGGGGGTTAGTCCTTCAACACTTGGAGAGGCTTAAGAGTAGACAGGAGTGACAGCTTGTCTCATAACTTTAAGACTTCCATTTTACATTTGTAATGTTTGATTCTTTTTGGACATCCTCAGCAGTGTGGTAGTGCAGTCACCTTAAACACCGTCATGAGGAAGCCTATTCTGTGCGTTAGAAATTGACACAGCCTCCTTTGACAAGTAATACACTTGTATTTTGTAAATCAACTTGCAAAGCAGCTTTAGTAAGCAGTCACTTCAGCATTGTGCCTCCAGCTGAACATCCAGGCACGAGACTGAACTGCAGCTGTCAGGACTACCTCAGCATTTAGTAGGTACTGGAGGATGTTGTGGATTTTGCTCTTTTACAGCTGTTTCAGCCACTCAAGCCTATGTCAATAACTTCAATTTATACCATTAAAAAAATAAAACTACTATAGGAAAGGTATGTCCTGGCAAAAGAAGGCCACTTTATTTCTCAGTCAGGTGTTTTTTTGTGCCTTGGGACTTCATTTCTTCTAGTAGGCATAAGGCAGTTCAACACAGCTTCTAATTTTCTCTTTCATGCTCTTTGATTTATACAGTCAACCTGTCACTATAAAATGTAAGTGCTTTCCAGTGTAAGATTGACAGTAGTAGTGAGGTGTTTGCTTTGTACAAACTTTGGCCCAGGATTATTTGAGTAGTGTGACTATTAATATTAAAAATGTAATTCTTAGAGTGGAAAGGTGTTTTTGAAAAAGCAAATTTTGTACTATTTCTGAAGATGTCAAACTCTGTGTTTTCTCTCCAACTCATACTGGTTTTCATGAGTTACCATAGGGTGCAATTGCTGCTTAGATCTTTGATGATGTCTATTGCTATAGAAGCTCAGGTGGTTGTTTAATTTGTTGATTACCTTGACAATTAGGCTTACAAACTCCAATGAATGTCAGATTTTTTCTGAAGTAGTAGAAAGCCTAGTGAATGGACACTGCCGTGCTTTTGGAACTCTAAACAAATGAGAAGATAAAGAATTGCACTTTGAAACAGTAGCATTCTGTGGTGGTTCTTAATATCTTAATTAGGAAGCAGTGGATTACTCCTATAGCATGAACAAATCTGATCATTAATAACATATTGGTGTTACAAGTCCTCAACCTTAGTTATTTCTGCTCTTTGCAAACTTTTTCTACCGTGGTCAGGATTTCTACAGATCTTGCGCTTTAACTTGTTCTCCATCTCTCAGCACTTCTGCTTCTGTCTTGGTTTAGCTCTCAATGGTTGTTTTCCACCGGTGACGTCTGGCAGGCTTCTGGGAGACATCTTGTCAGTAAGAACAGATCATTGCTTCTGGTGTTCTGTATTTTTAGCTTTTTCCCCTCAGTCTTGAACAATGAGCTCAGTCTGTCTTAGCTCTTTAAAATGTTCTGAAAGCCTCCTTTCTTTTCAGACAGCAGCAAGACTATTTAGGTAATACAGACAGTTCTCAAACTGCTGGTAGCAAATGAATACCACACTCTGTCCACCGATGAAGAAGGCAAAATGGAGTGACTTTTACCACATGAGCATTGCAGAGTCTATCATGTGTAATACTATAGGGGTTCAGTTCTCTTTGACTGGGAGGCTGTCTGAAGAGCATGATATGCAGTTTCACCTTGAAATCTGAGCCCCTAGCTCACTGAGGATGGAGAAAGTGGTTCTGTTTTACAGTAGTATTGACTTCTGGCCATGAAGTAGAATGTATTATGTAACATTACTGCTTCTTTGTATGGCTCTGCTGTTCTAATTGATTGGTGGGGTTTGTTTCAGAATGTATTGGGAAGACAGGAGCAGAAAGATACCTTCCTGTTCCAGAACAGTGTCATCTATTTCCCCATCAAACCCCATCTTTTCTGATTGATGCTTTTCAAGCTTGTTCTTAACAGCTTCCAGTGATAGAGATGCTTTGGAGTGCTGTGCAGAGCTGAAGGATTACACTGGATGTTTTGGGGCTAATGCGTCATATGCCTTCTGGGGGTGAGAGGATGGTAGTGTGTGTTTCTTTTGGTTTTGGGGTTTTTTGGAGGGCAATGTGGTAAGTCTGAATATGCTTACATTGTATGTGCTGCCTTGATGAGAAGCTAGTGTTTAAGCCCAGATCTGGTTGAATTGAAAGCATTTAATTTCCCTGGCTTGCTGGTATACCACAGTCAACAGGATGTTAGCAAACTTGAGGCAACCTTGTATTTAGTTCTTCATACAAAGCTATTTCACATACACTTCTTTGTTGTTGTTGTTGCTTTTTTAATTATTTTTTCTTCCCTCCCTTAAGCGTTTACCTTTGGAAAATACCTACTCCTCAAATTTACCAGTACTGATTTGCCACTTTCTTTTGAAATATAAAAACAAGGTCATCTTATATCTTTAGATAATGTTAGCTAAAATGTGTTAGTAAAGTGACAGTGAATAGCAATGCAAAAGACAAGAATTAATAATCATTGTTAGTGAAGGCTGGATAAGAAGAAATCTATTACAGCGTGAGATCTGTGACAGCAGAATTGACGTCTAGCCAGCAGTTCCCTGTCCTATTATTTTTATAGTTTGTTCCTTCTATACAAGTATAGGATTGTCTGTTTGTACACATTTATTGCATTCTGCAGACTGCTGCTTCAATTTGCCATCATTGGTTACTTTAATGAAAGAAAGACAAGACTTCATACATTTCAGAGCTGTTATTTTGTGGTCTCTGCAAACTCTACCATCACTGTACTAATTTTCCCAAACCTTATGTTTTTCATAGAAACCCTGAGGATCAGGAGTAACACCTTTTTTCTTTTTTTATTTTTAAATGACAGCTTATATTATGAAGTACAGAGTGGCCTGAAAAAAGGGATCATTGATCTGATGCCCTTGGCACTGTTCAAAATTTTGCAAATATATGAAGAGGCAGCATAAAGTTATTTCGAGGTGTTCCTAGAAGGCAGTAGTCATAGACGGCCACAGAAGAAAAATCTGTTAAGCAGTTGGCAAATTAAATACAGGGCAGTAAGAGATCTCTCTTTCCTTTTTATAGCTAGAATAGGAATATTTGAATCATACAGAGCTGAATTCTTACTCTTTCATACAACATCACATCAAAGCACATCATAACTTTTATTCTTACCTGATACCTGAAATTGCATGAATAATAACAGCAGTAAATGTAGAGCATTAAGGAGAAGCTGCCCTGTTTTCCTTTTTGGAAATTATAAAAAATTGAGAAAAATTGTTTTAACCAGTATTAGAAATCAAGAAGGGATTCTGAGTAACTTACTGTTCTATTGTAATGCTTTGATATTTGACAAAATAATTATAGATAATATGGTCAGGGAAGTGCTTTAATGTTTTGGGCGGGGTTTTTTCCATTAAAAACAGTATTATGTGGAAAAGGTAACTTTAAATAGGGAATTGTGTATCAACCTGCTACAAGAGAATCCTGTGAGTAAGAGAATCATTGGCCAAAATACTTCTTATTGGTACGGAATTATCTTCTGGTGGACATCACCTACATAATGTGTTTGAATTGCAAATGCTCACACACACACCATTATGCGTGCAAGTAGTATAGACTGAAGTGGATACTAGTGTCGTCTTAATTGCTGTACTCCACATCTATGATTTTTTTTTTTTTTGGTGGGATGTGACTGTGAAAATGACGTAGGCTATATCTCTTGTTCACTGGAATGGGAATAACTTCCTATTTATCTGACTTTTATGAGAAAGCATTGGCTTTATGTGCTTAGATTGTGGAGGAATAACTTTGCAGCATAGTTTATGTAAATAACCATAAAGAAGACAAATAAAGTTTAGTCTTGAGAAGAGTTAAATTTTCTGTAAGAATCTCTTAAGAGAACTGGAGTTTTACTTCACAGACAAAACTCAAAGATTTTAAACATTTCCATCTGAAAACTTTCTGTAGTTTTCCCTTTTTGCAAGAGAATCTGGATGAATACTGGTAATGATACCCTTTGGGTTGAAGTTCATCAATTTGTTTAAACTCATTGTCAACAGATATGCTGTTGCCAGGGATAGAAATATCGCAGTCCTATTTATAAATTTACATTAATTTGGACAATGTCTTATGACTTTGTTTTCTTTGTAGTTATTTGAACTGCTAGGCCCTGAAGGTTTTGAACTCATAGAGAAACTCCTACAGAACAGATCTCTGATTCTGGAAAGATCTTTGACTTGCCCAAATGACAACAGGTTCCAGACTCTGCAAGGTAAGCGACTACAAAATTTTTATCCCAAACCAGATAAAAAGTAATTTTCTAGCTGTTCAGTTATATTTCAAAAAAATAGTACTGTCTATGTGTATTTAAAAAGCAAGCCAAAAAAACCCATGAGGTTAGGGGAGGGATGTTTATATGGGCTTAAACAAAGAAATCATAGTCTGGTTATACAAAGGAAACAAATACATACTGCATATATTTATTTACTTTTCAACTGCATATGTGCATGTGTAATGTTTAAATGTATTAACTGTTGCACTGTATCTATTTTAATAGATTACTCTGGAAATAAGTTGATCTTTGGTTATTCCTCATCTGCTTTCCTGCTTACTCTTTACTTCTGTACTATCATCAAATGTAGGTCTTAGGGAGAAAAAGCACTTCTGAAAAAAATAAAGTTATGCTTATGGATGGATACGTGAGAGGAAAAAAGAGGTTCAGGTTTTATACTGTGATTCTTATTTTTATAATATAAATTGCCAGCACAGAGTAATTCTCTTAAAATCTGTTTTACAAATTGCTGTTTACAAACATGTCTTCTCACTTTCTCCTCTGACAAAAATAAATCTGATTGTGAATAGGTTGTGACTTGGGATAAATCTTACATGGACATAGCACCGTGCAGCCCATTGTATGTTCACAGCATATGGAGTTAGAAAAACGTGAATAAAACTAGTAATAGAGGATTTATGTATCCTTACAATAATTTTAATATGCAAATATACTCTTTTTAATACGTTTATCTTAAATGAAATGTTATAAAGGCAAGTGTTTAGAAGTTCACCTCTTATTATGCTGATGGTTAGTCTAAACTCATCAGAACAACTACTAGTTTCATCTGTTTGTGATTTCACAGTGGAATGTCTTGCTGTCAGTATAACAAGGTTTTGTTTCTTGGTGGCTTTGCCCTTCTCAAGTAATCAAATAATAAAAAATTAAAAATACATTCAGTAGAAGCTGAACTATTATAATTTTTCTCCTATGTGCAGATTTTAGTTACACAAATGTTTTCTTCGCATTTAGCAGAAGTAGTATTTTGGAAGCTTTTATGAATTTATTCTTCATTATGCCATCAGTAAAATCTGCCACAGTAATTTATGCTAGAATTGTGAGACAATAGAATAGCCTGACTGATTGTATGCTTTTTTCATTGATCAGAGAACCCTTCTTTTACTGTGGTAAAGAAGTCAATGAGATTTCAATATCTTCTCTGAGATTGAAGATGCTGTGCCCCAAGTTCAGCTTATTAATTTTAATAAGGCTTTTTTCTTTTAAGTTGATCAAAGTGCTATTTCTAATGGGGATTGAAGTTTTATCTTTCCAAAATTGCATTTGGAGAAGAGAATCATTTATGTCTGCAGAAATTTAGTCAACTTTGAGTAATTTAAGTCTTGAGGAAATAAGCACAAGTCAAGGAACTGTATGTGTATTGCATTTTTGTAGCATGCTGTATTATTTTACTATTTCGTATATAATTTACTTCCACAGCAGTAAAGGTGATTGTTGTGCTTATCAGACAAATCAAGTAACAGTTCTTTGCCCTGGTGTGTTCAGTTTGAATGAAATTTAGTCAGGAAATTGCATCCATTGTTGTCCCCTTTTAATACGAGAGAGGGAGTTAAAGCTGCAGACATGATGGTATTAATGTAGGCATTTTGACAGTTTATTAGAATTTTTTCAATGCTACGTAACAAGCTATAGTCACCTTATCCAGTATGCATGCTATAACATGGAAGAGTTTCACTGTTGTTGTAGGTGAAAACTAAGTGGCACAAATTGTTCAAAACATCAGCCAAGTGGGTTTATTTAATGAAAAAAAATTTTCAAGTTTTCAGGTTGAGAGTTTGACTGCAAAAGTACATACAAAACATACTTGAATTAAGTATATAATACACAGTAAAACCTACATGAACTTATAATCTGTTTGCAGAATTTTGAAAATAGACGTTTCAAAACACTGTTATAGTTAAAAACAAAATAAATCACTCCATTGCATATAAAAGACTTGGTTGTGTCTTTGGTTTTGACTAGTAATGGCCTCGGAAGGGTGAATGTGACTGGGCTTTTTCAAGTTCCCTGCTCCCCTAGATTTATTGTTTACTGTAATTGTTCTGTGGTTCTGATTCTCCTTGATTCAGTCCTGCTGCTTATCCACATAAAGGGAAGGAGTCCTAGTGCTTGGTTGTATGGAATAGGATTTCTTTTCTCGTGTATTGAGGGAAATTACATTGTGAGTATTCTTTCAGTACACTCATGTTATCTAGTAAATATAAACTAATTGTTATGTGAAGAGGCTGTTTAAGAACAAAAACAAACCAGCCCGTTTAATCTGATTTCACACCATTCTGTTCATCAGTGTATACATGTAAGAGGAGAGCTAAGTAGCATTTCCACTGTTGATGACGTTATCATAAATACAGAACAGAAAAAAAGCCCTGCCTTTTGCTGTTAGCCCATCCTCTTGCTTTGAGATGAAAAATTTTTGTTTGCTTAACAATGGTAATTTTAAACATCCTACCTTTGGGATATGAGCTGATACTTGTTTTAGATTTCTTCAGGCCAACTGCTGCAGAGTTATCTACATAAAGCTAAACTAGCTTTAAACATCCATGCCCCCTCCCCACCTCAAAATCCCTAAGCCTCAAAAAACAAACCTCCAGAAGAAAACTGGGGAAAACAAAGATGGAATCCAGTACTTATGGAGATGCATACCTCTTATCATATTGCAGAACAGTGCAAGAAGTTTATAGGAGAAAATGCTAAACCCAATTATGGTTGTCAAGTTACAATTCAGTCTGAACAAGAAAAGCTGTTAATGAAGCAATATCGTCGGGAAGAAAAGAGAAATGCCAGAAAAGAAAAACAATCTGGGGAAGATGGAGAAGTTTCCGGAGAAGGATTAATGTGCTTTGATCCCAAAGAGCTGCGGATGCAAAGGTAATTAATGCCAAAAGTTGAGAAATGCTTCTGTTGTAATTGCTACTTCAGCATATCATAATAGTTTTTTCTCTTAGTTTGCTTTGGTGATGAGGTGATTCTGACTTGAAGTCACATTTTATTACAAGTGTAGAATATTTTTTTAATATGAAAGCCTAATTTTTAGGGAAATAAAGCAGTGATCTGCTTAATGAGAATCTTCTTGATCTCATCTATGTGGGCTGGAGATGCAGATTACATGGGTAGGCTGTCTTTCTTAGTTCCTGTACACACACTACTTGCTTAAGATTTATGAAGTCTCTACTAAATCTATCAGAACTATCTTTCTTTTTTTCCTCTCAAGATTAATGGGTACTATTTTCCATGTTGTGCTAAAGGTAGTGGGAGGAGTAGGGGAGGGAGAGGATAAGGATCAAATAAGCTGTTGTATTTAGTATTGAAAAAAATATAGTGGGACTGGTATTTAACTGTGAATATGTGTTGCTGTATTGCTTAAAAAAAAGCAAAACTGCATTTAGGAAAGCCTTGTACTTACTGGATTGCAATTCTGATTTTTATCTAAACAGTGTGTTATAAGGACTTGGTTTAACTGATGCCAGGGAACAACACTATAAATTTCCTTTGATTATTTCATGCAATGTTTTTTCCTTTCAATTTCCACAACTCTTGCTCTGACTTTAGTATACCACATTTAGTTTTTGTGGTGGCTGCCTAAAATGGGCAGAATTATTGCAGTTATTTTTCTGCTCACAGAGAACTAGCACTTTTGAATGCTCGAAGTATGCCAGTGCTAGGTAGACAGAGAGAGATGGACTACGAAAAAATTCATTATCCGCATGTTTATGATTCCCGAGCTGAAGCTATGAAAACGTCGGCATTCATTGGGGGTGCAAAGGTACGTGTTTGGTGCATGACCCTTCTTGAATGGTACATTTTCCCTAATGAATAATGTGCAGCAGGGTTGCCTTTGTTCCTTTAGAGATTCTCCTCCTTATCAGTCCAATGTGTGAAGCAGTGTTTCTTTGCAGAAGGTTTTAAACACTGTCATATATTCTGTTTTTATTTTAACTCTAGAAGAAATAATCTCATTCTCAACCAATGTTTTTATTAAAACTTAAATCATTAAGATGCTATTTTTATCTTTGTATCTTTTGGAAACCATTGAATTGTCTTAACAAAATGAATGCTTTATGAAATTCTAGACTTAATGGCTTTTGAAATTTAATAAAATGGAGTTATCTCTTTTGTCTTTTGGGGACCATTTTCTGAGTAGTGAAACTGATTATTTTCCATTTTGGGGGTTCAGTGCTATCTGTGAAATAAATCACTGAGAATTGCTTTTATTTTGGGTTCATTGTTTGAAAGAAAGTGAGAAACCATTGTTTAAAGCGGGTTATACATAATGACACTTTCTGTTTTCGTACTTTCAATTAATTTTCCTGTAATATTGTTTTAGGTGTTCTTACCAGAGGCAGTTCAGAGAGAAAACAATAAAATGTATGAAGAGGTGAAGATCCCCCATAGTGAACCAATGCCTATTGGTATTGAAGAGAAAATTGTTTATATTAAAGACTTAGATGAGGTAAGTAAACCTTTTCCAAGATATTAAATTAGTTTTTACTTTTTATTACAAAAATCTAACTGAAAAAGATTACCAGTTAATACTGTGATTTATGATGTGTAAATGCAGCCAGTTAGTTTCTTCGCTACTAGTTTTGAAAATATTTGTTGGGGGATGTAGTTCAGTGATATAATCCCTTTCATGATGACTCAGATTCAGGAAATTCCTGCTCTAAACTACTTGCTCGTGAGTTGCAATTCTCAATTCCTTTGGCATTACCTGTTTAGCAATTTATGGTTTTGTGCTGTGATATGGATGAAATGAAAAGATTATGGCAATTCCGTTCTCTTTCTGGAGACCACATGGAGATGGGGGCCAGGGCTTTTGTATCTTGAGTTGTGCAAATTAGCTTGCACAGCACTATTTTGCAGTCCATGAGACTAGTCTTATAGTATGGGCAGTTCTGGAGGTATTGAGTTATGTTCTTCTAGATTGTATGGGGTGCAAAACCCTCTGGAACAGTGCTTCTTTAAGCACATGGAGGCAAATCTTTGTTAGCAAAACTTTGGTAATAGAAAATAGAGGGCAGAGGGGAAAAACGCAAATAAAACAAACATTAACATTTCAACTGTTATTGATTTAAAATAGTGCAAAAGCTGAAGGGAACTAAATTTGTATTAGTATTTACAGTCTAGAAGTTACAGTACTCTATCACGTGTAGCTGCTCACTCCTCATTGTATATGTCAAAATCGGCTGATGAATGGAAGACTTGATACTCATTTCAACAGGGACATAAAGAGCAAGCTGTATGTGCGTATGAAGCAGGTTTTATGTTTCATAGTTCTTCAGCAGCATAGAACATGGGAAAATGTTTCCCACTTTTTTCCCTGTGGGAAAACAGGGAATGAGAATATAAATCTAATATGGTTACCCAGAGCATTTTACTTGGGTTCTGAGTAAAGACTATGTCTTATATAAAGATTTAACTCTTTTTAAACATAAGACAATTTAATTTTAGAATCTGAATCTATTCTTTTCTGCTTGGGTGACAGTAACTAATGTCATGTTTATAAAGTGACTGACAGCTTAACTAGATAGAAAAGTTGAGCCACTGCAACTGTAAAATACAACATTTTATATGGCACTTTTCAGCGTGACAGATTTTTGCAATGAAATGTCTTTCTCCTAAGCTAAATAGTGCCTACTGATCTGTAAACTTTTTGCAAGAAGTACCAATATTTCAAGAGACAATAACTCATTTCAGAAAAAATACAGTTCAGACAGAAATATAAATATCTAAAATAAACGGTTTGTAGATTTTTATACATATAATGTTTAAAATAAACATTACAAAATGCATCAGTTATACAAATTTCACAAACAATTCATCTCCTTCATAGGTTGTATATCATCAATGTATCATCAATAGGTATACCTTTCAGTTTTAACACTGCAATTCTGAAACAGAAACAATTTTCTTCAGAACTTCATTCTTCCATGTGTTTCCTATTATAGGACATCAAATAGGAGTTTCAACAGCAAATACAATTTTGAATGTTTGAATACTTTATATATTTAATTCCCTCCCCCAATTTTGATAATCAGGTTGTAACAAAAGATGAGAAAGTTATGAATAGATTGTCCAACTGCAGGACTTGTCAGATTTCCATTTCCATGAGTGAAACTCATAGACTTGAATCTTGTTGAATAGCACCTTTTTCTCAAAGAGGTAAAGAGGCTGAAATTGTTTAAGATATCTTACACTTAACACTTATATTTGGTCAAGATGTAAGTATCTTGGTTAGGGCAAAATTCCTTTTTGCTTTCTCTGTATGGCTGTTACAGATCTCTAAGCTCATAAAATCTTGGTTGGCGCTTAAAATTTTTGCGAAAAAACTGAAGTCAGTTTAGAGGGCAAGAATTTTTTCTGACATTATGGTTTATTCTTTTTTGGTGAACTAGTGTAAGCAAAAGCAGTAAAGTAGTTTCTTAGCTCATCATGAGGAAGTTGAGAGCTTTGCTACTATTGACTATTATGAAATGCCATTAATAGTAGGGTTTTGATGTACGATGGAGTTGATCTAAATGCACAAATTAAGGTACTCATTCTGTTTGAGTCCATATACATGCAGCCCTTAATAATAAAGCCCAGAAGCAAAACCATATCCTGGGCTGCATCAAAAGAAATGTGGCCAGCACGTCAAGGGAGGTGATTCTGCCCCTCTACTCCGCTCTGGTGAGACCCCACCTGGAGTCCTGCGTCCAGTTCTGGACCCCTCAGCAAAGGAAAGACACGGACCTGTTGGAGCAGGTCCAGAAGAGGGCCACAAAATGATCCAACCAATGGAACACCTCTCCTGTGAGGACAGGCTGAGAGAGTTGGGGATGTTCAGCCTGGAGAAGACAAGGCTCCAGGGAGACCTTCTTGCAGCCTTTCAGTACTTCAAAGGAGCTTCTAAGAAAGATGAGAACAGACCGTCTAGCAGGACTTGTTGCGATAGGACAAAGGGTAATGGTTTTAAACTAAAAAGCTCATTGTGGGGGTTTGGACTAGTTGACCTTTGAAGGTCCCTTCCAACCTACGCTATTCTGTGATTCTATAAAGGTTCCCAGGAAAAAAAACACAAAGCAACCAAACGTTTGTCCTGGTTTCAGCTGGGATAGAGTTAATTTTCTTCACAGAAGCTAGTGTGAGGCTATATTTTTGGATTTGGGATGAGAAAATGTTGATAGCGTGCTGTTGTTTTGAGTTGTTACTAAGTAGTCAAGGACAGTCCAGCTTCTCGTGCTGGCCTGCCAGCAAGAAGGCGGGGGGTGCATGGGAAGCTGGGAGAGGACCCAGGCTGGCCAAAGAGATATTCCATACCATATGACATCATGCTTGGTATATAAAGCTGGGACGAAGAAGGAAGGGGTGGAGGGACGTTCGGAGTTGTGGCACCTGTCTTCCCAAGAAACCATTATGTGTGATGGAGCCCTGCTTCCCTGGAGATGGCTGAACACCTGCCTGCCCATGGGGAGTGGTGAATGAATTCCTTGTTTTGCTCTACTTGAGTGCGCAGCTTTTGCTTTACCTCTTAAACTGTTTTTATCTCAAACCATGAGTTTCCTCACTTTTACTCTTCCAATTCTCTGCCCTTCCGATTCTCTCCCCCATCCCACTGTGGGGGAGTGAGCGAGCGGCTGCGTGGTGCTTAGTTGCTGACTGGGGCTAAACAATGACACACTCTACTGTCGCTGTTACAAGGGTATTTATCACATAACTCTTCAAGCACTTGCCAATTTATGGAGAAGTCCTGATGGTTTTAAAAATTATAAATATTCTTCTTGCTTTGAGTTTAGTAGTTTAGTTTTCATCTGCTTTCCATTTCACCAGTCCCATTTCTGTTATGCATTTGTGAATTTCTTGCCTTGCTGAGAGCCAGCTCTGGCTGTGTTTGCCTGCTTTTCAGATATTAAGATCTGTTAGTCCCAGTATTCAAAGAAACAAATACTTTGAGTTTTCTAAGGTGTTTCTCCTTGTAAAACTGTCTTTTTACATCCAGAAAATAGATGACTCTTCTGCTTTCCACGAATAGTTTTACTGACTTGTTTCAGGCTTAAGCTCTTGAATTCTCATTGGCCATAAAGACACTGCAAGGAGGAGGAGGTGGGGCAGGTCGGAGCCCCTAGTGCTCCGCGCAGTTGGGGAACGGAATCCTCCCTGAGCTCTTAAAGCTGTGGGATGTCAGCCTGATGGGGAGATGCCAGCTGTTATAAACTGCTGGTAACCTCTCTCAAGCTACTTTGTCTACACAATAACAATAAAAGACAGTGATCTTCTTCATTTGCTTTATACTTTCTTGGTAACAATAGGCTCTCTCCTGTAAGTTGCAGCTTTCTTTTGCTTGCTGTCACAAGCCATGACCAGATAACAGAAGTAAAAATGGTTTTGCACTATGGAAGACTTCGACCTTTCCATCTTGCCCAAGTGTGGAGAGGGTAGGTAGTAGGGAGAAGTACTACACAGCTGACGTTCTAGAGGGAAGCGTGTTTTACTTAGATTTGATTTATGGAAAGGTTTTTTTAACTGTTGATGTAGATTTCTTTTTAAGGGAAAGAAATTTATATGCCATTGATAATATAAAGAATCCTATATTCTGAGTTCGATATTTCCAGTGATACCTTTGCTCATTCAAGGCTTAAAACCTGGACTGCATCAGTTTTCCCAAAGGATTGAAAGGAAGTATACCTCAGTATGAATCATGACCAGTAAG
This sequence comes from Phaethon lepturus, assembly GCF_000687285.1. Lineage (NCBI taxonomy): Eukaryota > Metazoa > Chordata > Aves > Phaethontiformes > Phaethontidae > Phaethon > Phaethon lepturus. Next base: position 13,024 of record NW_010534215.1, on the reverse strand, counting down.
AAGGAGCACGAGAAGAATAGTAGCAATATGAAATAAAATATAGTTTCTTGCCTAGTGGTTTATATTAGGTATGTTGACAAGAGTGGCTCTGGAAAGGTACAAGAATAGAAACTGTGCCATGTAGCTGAGTGAGTGCATTTCACAACGTATGTATACAAAATGCAGCTGGTAGTAGTATAAGTGTTAAATGGGCAGCAGAGGTAGCAGTCAGTGGTTGTGCAGAGTCTGAGGACAAAAAGTCTTCATTGTTCATCTTAATACGCTACCTAGCAGATGAAAATTCTGTTATTCAGCTACTAGTTTGTGTTTGTATCACCTCTGATGAAAGAGCTCTAAGAATCTGTGAGGTGTAGACGTAACATAATGCTGGTAATGAAACTAAATTTTCAAAAGTTTAATTTACCTTTAATTTTCCTTTTAAAAAAAACAAACCTATGAATTAGTCTAATATGGGCAAGCTTGTATTCTTCTGCGAAAATGTTTCACTTTCAACTCAATGTGAGAATTTTTGAACTCTCAGAGAAGCATCTTTTCTTTTTAGTCTTTGTGTTTTCATTTCCACAAAAGCGGGTTTAAGCATTCTCTTTCTCATCAGTTATGTGATTTTGATCACATTGTCAGCAGTTTTGGGTGGAACCTTTGACCATGTAACATGCATATTGCAGAATACTATTTTAAATTTAATCTTCAAAGCTTTTAAGGTCAGAACTGAGTTTGTGATAAGGTGTTCATTTATATTTTGAACTGTTAGCCAAAAGTTAAACCTCTGGATCATGTACGCTGAAGTTATCTTTCATTTTAAATGTTTTTAAGTATTAGTTCAGATTACTTATATTTTTCTCATTTCCTTAAGTCAACATAAACATAGGTTGAGAAGAGGTGAGGGAATGTATTCTTCTAAATATTAATTCCAATAAACCACATTTTAACCACATTTTAAACATGTATAGACAACATGTTTACATACACCAAAAGGAGCAGTAATGTCTTAAGTTAGCACAGACATTAACAGGTCGTTCTTACTTGTAGGGTTGGCAGTGTAATCCACTTCCACTGCACTCCAGAATGAAGAAATAAGACATTTAGTTAGGTTTGGAGCTATATTATCTGAAACCTTATGGTTAGTATTTTCAAAGTAAGTATTTAATTTAGTTAGAGCCTCCTTGCAAAGGGTACGACTTCTCTAAAGTTTAACTTCATGAGTAGTTAAATTATTCTACAAGGCAGATTTTTTTAAAGCATCATGGAGTCGGTGCCTGGAAGAATACAGATGCTAAGATAAAACTCATCATATAAACTGACAAAAAATCCAAGTTTTTGTAGTAACCATTCCTTCCTAATCCCATTATGGACTGCAAATATGAGATCACGAGTGGCTAACCTTTCACAATTTAGCAGCTGCAAAAGCATAACATAGCATGTGTCATAAACTGCTTGCATCAGGGCTCTTCTACTATCTCGTGCTTTTCCTGCTTTGTCACCTCTACCTTTCTACACTATGATCTGAACTGCTTCACCTCCTGCCACAGTCTAACTCCACCTGTGTCATCTCATTCTTTATTCTTGCCCCTGTGGAGTTGGGAGCAGGAGCTAGTGCTTTGCACAGAGTGCTGTGCTGCTGCTTGGGAGCATCTCCAGAGTTTCAATGGCAGAAGGGTGCACTGCATCCCACAAAACGAGTCACAAAGGGGGAGGGTTCTTTCCTTACTGCAAGGCAGCAAATCTGATCAAACTTGGATTTATAGATAATTATTCTTCCTGGCATTTACTGTTGTTTGCAGAGCTGTGTTTTCTCCACAGTACAAGCACATGTGGCTTCTAAGTAGGTAGTTGGTCACACCAGTTTAGTCTGAATTATTATGGTACTATTACTTGTGAAAGTGGCATGAGAGCTAGGTTGTTTCAATAACGAGAATTTAAAAAATGGAGTAAGCGCAAGCTTAGATGTATTAGCTTTGGCTGCTTGTCCAAAGCTGGACAGTTACTGAAATACATCTTTTGTATGTAATATAAAGGTGGTTTTGTGCCAGCCTTTTTGCCAAATAAATGTACCTCTAAAGTCATAAACTCGGGTCAGGGAAAGTTCTTCTTCAAGACTGTGAAAACAGGTTTTTATCTAACAAATTGCTGTTGGTGAAAAATTACTTCAAGTTTTTACCTGAAGTGGGTGTTCAGGGTAGGATTTATTTCTTTGTTTCATGTTATTTCTATTTCCTTATATTATCGCTACTTAATGGTCTAAATAAGAAATGCGGGATTTTTCCCCTGCATTATGTGAAGGAATTATTAGAAAATCAATATTCTCTTTTTTCCTGTAATGTTTTCATGTTTTTAGAATTGTACAAAGTATGTCTACTGAATAGAGGTATAGATGTTTTTGCATAAATTGCATTTTTCACAACCAGAATGTTGGACCTTTTATTCCAAAGTTGATCTTAGTGTATATTTCATTTGCTTATTTTCCAAACAGCAATTGACAGTTGGACTGAATTGAATAGTTTTTAAAAATATTTTAAATTTTATTGAAATCTTGTCATTTATCCAATGAAGTCTAGTAGAAAATTGCTCTCAGGAAAGTTTACACATTCTGTGATCATTAGTCCCAACCTAAGACAAGATAAAAACCATGTAGGTCATGATATAATGGTTTTAATAGCTGGTAATGTATATTAGGAATTGCAATCTGTCTACGTATTTCATGAGTGGGGGTCCAAAGAAGGTAGAACAACTGCAATGAAAGGTTAACAAGAATATTGGAGTTAAGATTCTACACTGATACTAATCTTAAAGCCTATGAGTTCTGGCTTAATGTTCTTCAGTATGTGAGTTAATTAATATTTTATCATCACTTTAGAATACCAGATGCAGTATTTACAATTTTTGCATTAAATTGTTTTAACATCTACCTTAGCCTCAGCTGAGACTTTTGTGCTTTGTGTTGCTTAAATGCTGTTGCTTTGTCTGAAAGCACATAAAAATGTGCTTCACGACAAACCAGCAGTTTATTGTCTTGTGTAAAATTATCATCTTTTCCATTAAGAAAGTCCTATTTTTTATTAGAAATGGTTTATTAACTCTTCATCAAAATGATCTGTTGCTATGACCTGCAACCTGTAAAGTGGTATTCTTGTCTTAAAACTCACCTGTAATCTGAAGTTGGAGAAGTTAGGAGAAAAGCAAAAATGTGCTCTATTGCTGGCTACTAATTCACTGTTGGAAGACACTTGTTGTATTTGAATATAATTCATTAAATGTAATATTTTTTTTAAATGTACATCACTTGACTGTGTCTTTCTAATGTTTACATATCACTACATGATTTCCTGAATGCTAAATAGTTCTTGTCCTTTCAGCAATAGAAAACATCTTCCCATCTGTGAAAACTATTTTGGAAACTATTCTTACTTTATTGATATATCCTTTAATACTACAAATAATACCACAGCACACTTCTGGATTTGCAGAACCTTTCTGTTAGTTGAAATACTAATATTGTTTTGCCACTAAGATGCTCTTTTTTTTTATTCAGGAGAATCACTGATTTTATTGCATTCCAGATTACTAACCTAACTTATTTTGGGTAACACATTTTAAACAAAACAAATGTAAATAATTTCAAGAGAGACAGAGACTTGATATGGTAATTGAAAGACAGGTACACTGCAATGATAGCAAGGCTTTATGAATGTTGTAGTACAACAATTCTGGAATGAAATGTGAAACTCTGAATTCCTTGGTTTATCATGGTACATGGATGTCCCAGCTGCAGCGAGACAGAGTTCTTAGGAGTAAAGCTTGGGAGGATCAGGGATTACAACTACCCTCCAATAGCCATGAGTTTGAGAAGTTTAAAATTTAACACCAAAAGAGAAGATTAGCAATGAAGTAAGTAGATAATAAAAGAATAAAAATATAATTAAGAAATACTTTACCGATGGATGATTTTATCTGATAATCTGAGATTATCATTGTAAACATGGTTCCACCTATATCTGCTTTTTCCTGAAATGAGAGTATTTTTATATCTCTGAAGTCTGTATCAAAATACATAAAGTAAGTTTTCTAAAACATTAGAATAAGAGTTTATGCTAGTGCTGAAATGCGAGAAAAGAATGAACTGTCTCAGAAGTATTCTGAGGATAACGATTTCTTTTTTAACATAGTGATAGTAAAACACAAAAAGGAAGGGAAGTGTCGTCAGGGATAGTGATATTAAGGCTGTTCTAAAAATAAGAAAGCAAGAAATAGAAATGGACATTTTGTTTTCTGACAAAATCCATAATACAACTTCTTCTACCGAGATGCACATCCTAGGTGTGTGCTAGCTCTTAAGCGCTGAACACAGTATTGGGTATGTTCATCTCTTAGCCATTTCAAGGTTTTCCCCCAGAGCATTTTATTTTGTAACTTGTAAGGTTATTTCTAAAAACATTTTTTAATACAGTGGTGGCAGTAAGGACTGTGGTATACCCTTATGTCGTGGTTTAACCCCAGCAATGTACTCTGCAATGGTTAGTAATGTCTTGCCTGGGAGATTTGTTTTTAGGACACTGACCTTGAGCCTAATGTGGTATCTGAGCTCTGTACTAAAGCCGTTACTGTATTTCGGGTACTATCTTGTGAAGACAAATGCCATAACTCTGAACATCCCTCCACCCCCCCACCTCCTTCTTCATCCCAGCTTTATATACCAAGCATGACATCATATGGTAGGGAATATCCCTTTGGCCAGCCTGGGTCAGCTGTCCTGGCTGTGTCCCCTCCCAGCTCCCCGTGCACCCCCGGCCTTCTCGCTGACAGGCCAGCACGAGAAGCTGGACTGTCCTTGACTGCTCAGCAACAACTCAAAACATCAGCACGTTATCAACATTTTCTCATCCCAAATCCAAAACACAGCCTCACACTAGCTTCTATGAAGAAAATAAATTCTATCCTAGCTGAAATGAGGACACCTTATCATTTGAAAACTGTGCTTTTTGACTTGGCAAAAAGGTGTGTTTGACACTATTATAGTCTTTGAGAGCATCTGTCTCTCAACACAGGATGAGAAATTGAAACCAGTTTCTCTGAAACATCTCTGCAGTAGGCAGATGTTACATGACTGGAGTCTTTGCCTTAATCCATGATACTACTTCCATTCTCAGTCCAGGATTATCATAGACATAAAAAAGACAGTAATATAGAAATTCTAGATATTTAAAAATATATTTATGCAATATATTTTGTATATGTACACAACATATGTATACAACATGTATATAGGAGGTGTGTGTATATATTTCCTATTAATGCAGAGTTGATTTTTAAAGTTACAGATGCTTTTTAACAGACCCATCGCCACTATTTTAGATATCCTCCCCTTTGTCTCCCTCAGCTTGCCAGATTTTTACTTTTTTATTTTTAAATAGAAAAAAAGATCTGTGTGCAAAAAAATAGTCAAGCTGATCTGTGTCCCTTATACAGATGTACGTAGGTTGCAAAAAAGAGAGGAAGATGATGAGTAATTGGAGAAGGACAAGAAAGCAGCTTTCACTGAGCAGCAGACCATAGGTACTGAAACAATCTATATCAATCCACCATTGTGGAAGTAATGCCAAAGTTCATGTCTTTTAGAATGGGAAGGAGTGAAGGTAAAGGAACCAAATACATCATGTTGCTCATGAGTTTCAGAGCTAGGCATTATATAACTGATCAAATGTAAGCCTGTATTTGCTCAAAGCTACATCTTCCTTGATGTACTCATGTGATGTGGCTTTTATTTTTGCGATGATGATGTGGATTGAAACACTGTGACATGGTCATTTAAAAGCAGATTGTTTTTATAGGAATTGGAAAAGCATTCACCAGAGAAGTGTAATGAAAACAGGCTTTTATTATTTCTTTATAAGAATGGGGAAGTAATGCAGATACTTTCTTTAAAATTTGGGTTACCAGGATTGGAGAAATTCATAGATAACTACTTGCACCCAGATTTTCAGATTGTACAATGTTTTCCTGATTTTAAAAAACAACCAACGCAACAACTTGCAATGTAACCTTTTTCGTATTCCAAAATAATGTTCTCTGTCTACCTCTGTCATAAATCTGTCTTTTGGTAGGCTCACAGCAGGTTTATTAGCTTTGGTTTTCACACTGGGCAAGCTTGATACTTTTGGAATCATGCTGAATGAAGGTTTCCTTTCCTCTATGTGCTGTCTTAGCTCAGCTACACAAATTTTTCATATGACTTTTCACAAAGGTGAAAAAATATCTTTTTGGCCAATAGGCTTCTCCTTGCTATTCAGCTATAACCTAATAACTTTTCCTGTCTTGTAGTGTCTTAAAATTGACTGCTTAAAATATGGTGTGATTATTTGTTCTTTAAATTGCCTTTGTCCTAGTGTCATGTGTGGTTCAGTTGAAGACATTTTGTAGTCTTTTGCTTTTATTCTTTTTAAGATTATCAAGGCTTTTGTCTTTTTTCTTTAAACATCAGTTTCTAAACTGTATTAGGATAGTATATTGCCTAATACATTGTAGCTTTATTTTTGGTGTTGGCTTATCTGTTTACATACTCATATAAGAGCCTTTTAACATCTTGGGAGAAATTTGACGGTTGTGTTATGTGAACAAGCCACATTTAAGACACTAGAGATGTTGAGGGTGGCAAGGATGCTACGAAAAACTGATAAATATGCTCTTTGTTGTGTCAGTCTGGGTTGTGTTTTTAAGCACATTTTTATTTTCAAAGGCTTGATATTAATGAAAACATATGCAAAAAACACTGCTAAATGTAGGTACAGCAAGAAAAAAATCATTGTGAGTATAAAATAGTATTTTCAAATATTCTTTCATTAGTGAAGTTGTAACTGAAACTTAAACAGATCTCATTTATAGATATTCTGTTTATCCTAAGTACTAGTAAAGTACAGCTTTTCTTTATTGAAAAGAGCTCTGTGAAATCTGAGTTATCTCTTCTTGGACAGTACAAGTTTGAAGACAAGAACAATTAATTGACAATACGGGTCAAAGACTAGTACTGAGAATATCTGTACTGGTGTATATAGAGAACTTCATTTCTTTTAGCCTGTTCTTTGAACAGGCATGGCTGTGTATGATAGTTTGCTTAGTAAGCAAAAATTGCTGAAAAATATTTACTAGATACTGTCATGTAAGAGTTGTGTATTCTTACAGTTATTTGGGATTTTGGTCACTCCTTTTCATGCAAACAGTAAATATGAATAGGGAGATGCATTTTTTATTATTAACATGAAATAAAACTGACTGCATCTGATTTGAATAAAATGTTAAGCCTGTTTCTTTTTCTACATGGCTGCCAAGTTTGTGTATATTGTGTAGTGCTGCCTCTGAAATGGTTGAAAAATCTGATGGGAACACTTGCAAAGGCAAACCAGTAAAGGGCACCAGCTGCTGAAAAGCACCTGCTGAGCAACTGTGGGAATAGATGCATCTGCCTGTAGCTAAAAGTAATCTAGCAAAGTACCTCCTTTTACCTGTCAGAACTTTAATTTGTGTGAAGATTCAGCCTATGAAACTGAGTGAGTTCTGAATACTTAAGAAAATAAAAAAAAAATCTGGGGTGGTGGGGGTTTTTTTTATGCAAAAGAGCACCACTTCTGACCAATAGGACTCTGTGAAAGCTTCTTATTAAGCAAATATTTTATGGTTTTGCTTTAGTAAAAACAAACCCAGATATGGCAGACAAAAGTCTCAGCTACACTGTGCATAGTGTCTTACTAAAGGATGCAGTCAGTATAGAAGAGACTAGGTTACTGAAGAGCAGGTTTCCAGTTTTTGTCTGGCTTGGTTTGAGATGGATCTTAAGCAGGGGGTTGAGAGTATATCTTTTATTTTCATCACAGTGTATTTGATTTGTTATGAATGATAATGCATACACATAAATATTCTTTACAGTGAGAAGTCATTAGACAAATTTTGCAAATATTTTTTAAAACTGTTGTACATTTTGTCTTTTGATGCTTGAAATTTGCTTGTTCTCACAGATTGGTGACCTTCCCACAAAAAGTTAATTTTCCCTCACCTACCTTTTATTTTCCTGTGGTAGATCAAGTAGAACAACTTCTGTGAACACGGCTGGTTTAGTTGGGTTAAAGGAGAACAAAGCAGATGTGTTCTTGTGGAAAAAAATACTGATTGTGCTTGCAAGTCTTGCCATGTAAAATTTAGGGAAATGTCGTTTAACATCTATATTGTAAAACAGTACAACCTTCTTGGTTAGCAGTAGTGTGAAATCAACTGAAACAGAGAAGAAAATTGAGTTGTAGAAAGATTATGACAGCAATAGTTATTCTCCTGGGAATATTCTTCTGCTTTCCATTTTTTCATTTTTACTCAGTGTGTTAAAATTATTACTAGACTCAACTATAATTACCCTTCAGAGCACTCTGCTATTTTTTCTGGGTTTTGTTATGTATTGTTAGGAAGGGATAGTTTATATCCTATGTTAAAGGCAAGCTAAAGTACAGAGTTTGAGTATATTATCCTGAAGTGGCTTCTACATGAACAGTTTAAATATTCGTTTCCACATGAACAGTTAGAACTAATGCCTTTGTGTGCATAAAATGAATTAATTAGGTCTTATTTAAAGATAAAAATACTGAAAGATATCTATAGTTTAAAAGTATATAATAGTATGAAGTACTGTTACCCTACTCTCTTAAAGACAGGTTTAAATTTTCTTTCAAAGGAAGACAATATTTAGGCTCCAAATTGTGATGTTTGACTGACTGTAAAATTGAGTGACTTCTATGTATTAAGTTTTGTAAAGTAAAACCAATGACCAATAAAAATCCAAGAAGCATTTCGGGTAGACATGTTGTGCCACAGTGCAGCTGCATGTAGCTCAAAGAAATCCAGCTTTCTGGTTCACAGCGTTTTTTTCCTCTTGTACTTAATCACTGTAGTATTTGAAATCCAATTATATCTACCTAGTGACTTTGCATCTGTTAATCAGGTCAACAAACGTAAATGATCATAAGAAGTTAAATACTTAAATTGAGAAAGCAACTTGTTAAATGTTCCTTTTTTATTCTTTAGGGAGTGAATGCTATGTCATTTATGTTATTGACTGAATATAGAGACTTTTTGGTATAAAGCACGTGCAGAGATCTGTAAAGTTTTTAATGAAAAAACTCAAAGTAGTTTCAGTCATTTTTATAATTAAGAGTGGAGAGTGAATAATGTGCTTCTCCTGCATCCTGTTTAGGGGATAGCCATTTCTTAATGGAAATTCATAGTACAAGTGTGTACAAGAAGAATGCAGTAGTCTGCTTTACTTTGATAGCATACCTGAAGGCAAGCTTTCATTTTTAGGAGTAATCATTCTTCAATTTAAAGAGAAATACAGGATACTATTTTAAATTCTAATTAAAATTATACTCAAGACCAAAATTGTTTTTCATTTTTAAGAAATGTAATCTAAAAGTGAGAATTTTCAAAGATGAGGGAAGTGTATGCTAATTCTGATATGCTGTAACATTTTAAAAGATTAACTCTCACTGAAAATATTTTAGACAAATTATAGTTTGACTTTAATGTTTTCCTTTAATTAGCACAAGTTTCAGTACTCATCTTGAGACATGAATCTTATCTAGGATAAGAATGTCTCAGGTCTTTCAGTAATGGAAATGGGACTGAGGTTGTCCATCAAGGGATTCAGTTAGATATCACCAATTAGTTTTAAAAGTTTTTAAAAGCTTTTTGGGATAGAGGAGCTACGTGACTAAAAGATTGACTTTATATCTCATAGGCTATTCATCTCAGACTTGCAGTTTCCATTAACCTTAAGATCACACAGTAACTGCTAATGTAATGGAAGTTTTAAAATTTTCGAAGAGTAGTAGTTGTTCCAGTCTGCAGAACAATAGGGAGCAACAAGTAATGTAAAGTCTCTTAAAGCGGGAAACAGATTTTTTTGTGTGTGTGTTTTATATCTTATTCTACCAAAATACTTTTTCAGAATTCTAGTTGGAAAATTGGAATTATCCTACCACTTAATTTTTCAGTTAGAATATTGGAACTGAACACATCAAGTAAGAGTGGAGTTATTTTTTCTTTTCATATGAGTAAATAGGTGTGCTTTGTATAATTATAACAACAATAATAGTAGAAACCATTTCTTTCCTCTGCAACATGTTAGAAATTAATCTGGAGAAGGGAAATAGGAATTTTTCATTTGCAGAAAACAAAATATAGAGGAAGAAGATTTATTTAGCCATTCATAGTAATTACTTATCATTGAATATCATACAATGAAGGAAACTTCTGTGCCAATGTTCCCTCCTCTCTGCTTTTGTTCCCTAAATCTGAAAGGGATGGGGATTTTTTCTGAGTCATCCAAGACTATGTAGGAGTTAATTTCCTGTGTTCCTGACTCTTCTTCCCCTTCCTTTTGACACCTGTGGACGTTTGTGCTTCTGGACCTGTAAGCATGGGACTGTCTCTCTGCCGTGCATACTCCTTAGATGGAGGCTTTTTGGCTTGTTGTGAAATGTCTTTAAGTTAAATAAGAATGCTTCTTTCAAGTTTTGCAGCAGTAATTTGCCTCCTTCAGAAAAAACCACTGTTTTGCATATCAATAGCTACTGTAGAAGCAAAACAAGAAGTCTGATCCAGTTGTAACCTGCAGCATGTATCATTTTCAAAGTACATGTGAAAGCTCCGTTTTAAATCTGTAGTACTGTTTGCAGAGCAATTAATCAGGTTGTCAGTATTTGTGATTCTGTATTTTTTAGTGTCTTAATTTTCCATTAATCTAAATCCTGAGAATTGCTGCATGGAACTGCCCAGATGCAGCCCTTCAGAAAGTTTTGTGTCTTTATCCTGACCCATACCTCAATCATTCACATAAATCTGTGTGGTATGGGAGGGTCTGGACTTTGTTCTCTTGTCTGATGTCTGTCTCTTCCTCATGGTCACCATTTTTCAGGTTTGGCCAAAAGTTGTCTGCTGTTTTCTGTGAGTACTCTCCACTCCATCCCTACTAGATTTCCCAGTTATCTAGTTGCAGCAGCCACACCATTTTTGAGATGTATGTATGCCCTCATCAAGACAACTTACTGCTTAGAGATCTTTTTTCTTTTTTTTCTGGTTTTTTTTTATGTTAGTAGTGACATATTCTTTCAAAATTGCAACAAGAATATAGAAGGAAAATAATAAGTTATGTTTCTCTTGATATGATGCAGTTGTTTCTAAATTCTGCAACTCGTTCAGAAACGGTGATTCATGCAAGAATTCAACTTTCAAAAAGTAGTTTCTGTGTTTACTTTCACATCATCTCGTAATCTCTTTATGTGGGAAAAGTTAGCTAAAACCGTTTTATGTTGGCTGCATGAAAGTGCTTCAGTTTTTATGTTGTGTATTAGTAGAGTAGCTTTTTTTCCTCACCAATGGCCAGAACTTGGGTAATTCCTTTAACTATGCCCTCATTATCCTTGCTTCTTATTTCTTGGGTTTCTCCCTTTGTCTTGCAGCGTCTATATTCTTCAACAACTAGAAAAGGGTTTTGGTTTTTTATTGGCTCTTTGATTACAGTTACATTTGAGACAGTGTGTCTCAAACAGTGATTTCCTTTTAAAGAGGTGCACTGTGTTTTCCCAGGGGAATAAATTAAGGGAGCAATATGCCATCAGCAGAGCTATGAGTCTGTTTTAGTTATAAATACAATAAGAAAAGAATAAGAAATTAGGAGAGTGTTCTCTGAATAGAAAAAACCCAAAACCTGTAGAATAAGCTGTGGCATATAAACATCAATTTCCTCATAGCTCCATCTAGAAAAGTTAGGGAGATGGTGGTAGTGGAGGTCTCAATATATAGCAGTCTAGGAGGAACATTACTGTTAAGGGTAACAACATTTTAAATGTTTTAAACTTTGTAGAGATTTTTGTATTTTGCTCTTCTACACTCTCAGCTTTGTATAGCATTATTTTTACACTTTAAAGGAAAGAAATTCTCTTTATTTGATACTGTTAATGTGGATGAAATGCCAGCAAATTAAACTCAAATTCTTCTTTGTTAAAAATTCAAAGTTAAAATTATATGAAGTTATTGGGAAATGCCACAACTTCAGGCAATCTTCCTTTTGCTATTTTCCTACTAGCGACATACTTCAAGGTAATTTTTGTGTGTAATTCACAAATGGCATCAGAAAGCTCTAAGAGGAGGCTGTGTTCTGATCTCCATTTCATTGCTATAATCTGGAATAATTCTCTTTCAGATGATTTCCAGTTTACAATAGCATCACTGAAATCAGAATCTCTCCTATGTGTCTATTTGGATGCCAAAATTTATATACATTTGCGGTGCTGTAGAAATAGTTGCTTTTATAGAAAAATCTTTCTAAAACAGTTTGTTAACTATTTCCTCAAATCAAATCACCAGAGGGTATATAATCTTTTGTCATATTATAACTAGGCTGAGGCACACAACATCTCCCAGTGAGGGGAGGAGATTCCCCAAGCTGTTTCAGTGTTTTAAATCAAAGCAGTGAAAGCCTTGGAGCTATGGTGCTTTCCTATCATTGCCATCAAACTGATTTTGGGTCAATACATGCAGAAGGGTTTGGTTTTAATCTATACACCAAACCCAAGAAAATCTTTCAGTATTGTATTTTTAATATAAATCAGTGGTTGAATAATTCAGAAATCTATAGAAAAAGTGTGACAGCTGCAGTGGTTTGTATAGCGTAGTCCACCAAGAGTATAGTTTAGATAATGTTGGTGGCAATACATCTATAGACTTAAAAGGATTTTTGTTGAAATTACTTCAAGCACATTAGCTCTTATCTGTCATATATGAAGTTAAATTTTTTCCCTAAAACTCTTGCTTTTGAATATATCTCTCTTCTTTCTTCAAGAGAGCAGATGGTAGGACTGATGATTTCATGACTTAGACAGGTGTACTCTTTGCTGGGTAAAAAACACTGTCTGGATGGCCGAGCCCAGAGAGTTGCCGTGGATGGAGTTAAATCCAGTAGGCAGCCGGTCACAAGCGATGTTCCCCAGGG
>NW_010534214.1:74052-77137 GCF_000687285.1 Phaethon lepturus | reverse complement strand
TTCCAACCTAGTGTTTCTGTGATTCTGAGTGATTACTCAAATTACTCAGGAAAAAGAAAAATGTTTCTGCTTAACATAGCTCTGTGTGTGTATATGTATGGATTTATTTATGAATGAGAGAGCAAGAACATGAAATGAGTTTGGAAAACGTCTTCATGGTTCCAGTCCCTGTACTCTTGCAGGCCCCATATTTCACATTTGTGAAGCTTCATTGTGGTGTTGCTGTGACCAGCGAATGCAGCTTGTGAATCTCTTTGCTCTCATGGTTAGAAACATTCTTTTACACTTTATCCTAACATTATTAATGGCCAGTTTTTATCACTTGCTCCAGTGCAAGCACTCTTCTTGTGAGTTAAGATGGCTTTTTGGCTTTCCCTGTGGTGTTTTGTCAATCCTGTTTGTTCTTGTTTCTTAAACAGCTATTAAAGGTCTTCTCTTTGCTTGAGATACTGACATAAGGTTGACTGTCATCCTCCTGAGAAATACTAGCAGCGCTTCTCTGCGTTTTGTTTACAGCATGTGATAAAGAATGGTACATAATATCTCAGATTAAGCCTCACTATTGAGTTCGATGTTGACTTCAACTCATCTGTTTTCCATTTAATCATTTCCTTTCATTTTCAATAACCTGTAAATCAGTTCATGGTCCTGCATTTGTCAAATGAACTCAAAACAATGTGAGAAGCAAAATCTACATTTTCTTTTGAAGAACAGATAGTACTTTTAAAATATCTTTTTCTAACTAGTCTGAATTGGTGTAACTTTCTCTGAAACTTGTCCTATTAGAAGATCGTTTTTCTAGAGCTGTACATTAATAAATGATTATTTTGCATTTGTTCATGCCATCAAGATTGCTCTTGTCTCATTAGCTACTAGACATATAGTTTGGTCTTTTCTCCAGAATTGCTTTTTACTGGCTTGAATGTGCGTGTGTGTTAATTTGTGGACTTTATCTGTCAGCCAGTGAAGCACTTGCATGCTGTCTGGTAAGCAGGATGCAGGCTGGGATGAGTTTTTTTGAGAAGTCATACACTGGGTTTTTTGGTTACCTAAAGTACTGTCAATAGAGCCATCTTTTCTATACAACCCTCTTTCTTTTACTGCTAATTATAACCTTCTCCTATGAGTTCTTACAGTCAGAGAATTCCCAAACTGTAACAAGAAGAAAGAAGGATTTAATAATTTAGAGAAAAATAATTGAGTGAAAGGGAAGAGAAAAACGATTGTGGAAGACAGAAGTTGTGATGTGTATGGAACTTTATATGCTGTTGTGGAACGATTAGAATAATTTGCTGCCAAATGAATCACACTCCTCTTTTGTCATTCATGGAGGGCTCTATTAAGATAGAGCCTTTGTGTGAACAAGATCTTCTCAGATTTGAGAAGGCTGCATTTGAGCAGCCTGTTCTCTCTTGAAGTAAAATTTATTTTCAGCAGTCATGTTCTAAATCTATTGTATCTGTGTGAGGGAAGTACAGAAAGCAAAAAATCTTGTAGTAGAATTTTGTCCCTGAGTTCAATGACACTTGGCAGAGGCCAGGCCAAGATAGAAAGTATCTAGATTACATTTGGAAATGGAGTATTTGCCTCTTGGATTTTTAAACCTAGGACAAACTTGTGAGGAACTGGTATTAGGTTGGTATTAGATTTCAGTCATGAAAATAGAGAAACAATGAAATTACAGTAGAGAAGTTGAGGGAGAATATTGTAATGACTGGGACATGCTTGCTGTTCTAAAGAGTTAAAACTGATGACCACTGTTAAAATAGGTAGAATTATTAAAAAAAAAGAAAAGAACAGCAATGCAGTGTTACAATTTCTGTTGAATTACTAACAAGGGCTGAATTTGAGAAGGGTGATTGAAAGGGAGTGAAGCCATGGGTTGTGGTTAAAAGGCTTGGATAGGGCACCCATAGCCCCAACATGCTGAAAAATGTAAGTGCTTTAAAACAAAAAACACCAGTAAGATGAAAATGGACTGGAGGAAATGCAGAGTAATGTTCAAACCCAACATAACCTCTGCTGTGCTGCCTTTCATTTTCTTTTTTTTTTTTTTTTTTTTGAGGTGGTTTTTCTTGTATCTTCTCCCTCAGTTATCACCCCTGTTCATAAGCCCCTGTGGCTTTCTCAGCAGACCATAAACAGTGTCTGTAAATCTGTAAATCATCTCTACTCCACCTGTTTCACAGAGGTGAAAGTGTAGTAATATAGTATGGCAGAGTGGCGAGGCAAGTCAGAGTTGAGGGGATGCACAGGAAGCTAAGAATTGGAGCACCAAGGTTTGGCAGAATGGCTCTTAGCAGCCATCCAGCAGGGCCCACTATTTGTACAGAGGATACCAAGGTTTAATACAAGCAGTGAAGAGATCTTGTATGAAAAGATTATATTCTGTGGCAATGTCTACTGGCAAAGACAGACAACTGGGTGTGTTTGTCCTGTAGTGTTTTTAAATGTACTGTTGTCACTTTATACTGATTTCCCCCAGCTAGCCCCCTTTAAAACTGCAGTCAATGGTGTAATCAAAATCAGTTCCTTTGATTTAGTTTTGGCTTTTGGGGTTCCATTTTTGACGGGTGCTCGCGGCTTCTTACAACAGTTACCTTGCATAGCTTTGTTTTATGGAATCTTTTATTATTAGTGGTTCATAGTGTTAGCTTCATGGATTTGATCCAAAACACATGTAGTCTGTTATATGGCTCCCTTTGGATTGCACTGCCTATTGCCAATAATAAGATGCTTTTTCTTCAAGTTATGCTTTTGCTTGAAAATGTTAATGTGCGGCTCTGTACATGCATGTGTCTCTTACCTGTCTCCAGACTATACTCTGAGTTTTCTTGCAGTCTCTGAGCAGAAACAGAAAACACTGCAAACTGCATGGATCAATGTTGTAACTTAAAATTACGTATCTGTGGGGTTTGTTTATTGTCTTTTTCTTTCTTGAAACCTCACTCTTTTAAATGATACTAATAAGAATTCATTCTAATTGTCTAAGGATAAAACATTTAAAGTTGAATCAGTATATTCTGTTTTGCTGTGTAAAGGTGGGGTAGCAGAAGGTGGCCCTTGCATCTATCACCTTTGCAGA
>NW_010534214.1:71981-74021 GCF_000687285.1 Phaethon lepturus | reverse complement strand
TCTTTCCCTGTCTGTGGCAAGAGTAGTATTTATATCATCTTCCATGGTCGCCTCTAAAGATCATAGTCACGACTGCTGTTTCGGATAGGCATCTCTGCAAACGGTACCCTTGGAACCTACTGGAAACCCTTCTTGTTCAAGCTGATGAATCTCTGTGCTAGAGCAAAACAGCATGCCTTTGTTCCACAGCTAATTATAAATATTTCAGGCCTTAGGGCTGCAAGTACTCTGCATGTTCCTAACTGAACACCTGCATTAATTTAACCTTCTTTCTCCTGAATACTTGGTTAATATCTAATTAATGATTGCATTATTTTAAATTGTTCATGCATTTGTGTAACTTTGCCTCTAATATTTGCTTACAGTAAAATAGATCTGAACACTCAGGAAGGACATTCACTGTGAGCTCTGACACCAGCATTTAACCAGTCTGGTTAATACTCTTTGGTGACACTTTGAGCATAAAAGATGCTGAATAAAGCTTAATGTTCTGCAGTACAACACTACCAGTGCAGATGGCAAACAGCAGTTTCATTCTTTGTGAACTTGGACCGCCTGCACAGTGTTTGCATAAATTCAAGCACGATCTGATGCAAGGAGAAATAACATCTAGTTGTCTGTTTTCAGAGTAGCATGCCAAAAACAAAGCCAGTTAATGACAATATGTTTCTGATTTGAGTTTCAGGGGGTTTTTTTCTTCTTTTTGGTAAAATATGAATGATTCAAACAACAACTTGTTTGTATGAATATAGTGTCCCTAAAATGATCATGTAAGCAGTTACTCTGTTAGCTTAACGGAGCTTGCAGATGAGCTAGAGCTCTTGCTAAAGAAGAAAATGCTACTTAATATGGAAATTCTTTAACCCTTTAAAGTAGAACTGAAACAGCTGGAATGACCAACAGCTAGGAAGAGATTGTCCTACTGAATTCTTCTGCAATTAAAAAGAAGAGGTACTGATGCCATTTTGCTGCCTTCTTGCTAACCTTGTAACAAGAACTGTGGAAGGAAATGTGACTGCTCTCTTTTCTTGAGAAGATGCTGATAAAAGCAACAAGGGTGAGGTAAAGGCTGCAGCAATTTATTGCAGAAGTTATTTCTACATCAGTTTTATAGCCATCCTGCTTTTTTTTTTCTGCTGAAATGGGAAGAGTAACTATTGCTGTAGTTTACTGTCACAAATAACCTAACCCAGAGGACTTTTACAGCTCAAAGAGTGCAGCATAGTGCAATGAAAGCTGGTAATTCTTGAAGGTGGTAAGATTTATCGTACAGTGCCACAATGATCATCTTGGACGAGTGTCTTATTTTCTGTAGGAATTTTTAGAAGGCACCTTTTATCAAGAGCGAAGCTCTTTCCTGTACTCCTTTATTCCTTCTAAGGAAAAAAGGAGTTCTGCCTACTCAGATGGGATGACCAGCTGACTCACAAGAGCATGAAACTTTACTATGTTTATTCAAATATGATAGCCTGTCATATCAAATACATTTGCTCAGCAGTGTGTTTCTGCTTTAAAATATCTTTAGTTAAGTAATCAAAATTTTTTTTTAAATGAGAGAGTTTGTGAAGAAAATTATCTGCTTGCTTTGTAAAAACTGAATTAAATCTGGAATAGATGAATTGACATCACTAAAGCCTGAGGCTTAAGTTTAATTAGTTACTGGCATAGCTTCCTCTACAGCTATTATGCAGTACATACCTCAGGGAATGTTTGTCTCAATGGATTTATAATGTCTTATGCTTCGTGGATTTATTTTATAGATGTTAAAGAAATGAGAGGAAGTGTTAGGGAAAGTTTTTTCATTAATTCTTAAAATGATGTTAGAATTTTTAAGCATGTAACTGTGGCTCATCATGTCAATACTTTTTTATTTTTGCACTTTTTAGAAGGGGTTCTTGAATCTTTGCAGAGACATTAGTTATTTATTACACTTGTGGAACAAAATCCTTCTCAGGTATCAGAACAGTTGTTTTCAGAAGAAGTATCTGTGTCTGTATTAGCAGGAACATAGCATGGCTACAAAGCAGGGAATTGGATTTG
>NW_010534214.1:54372-71952 GCF_000687285.1 Phaethon lepturus | reverse complement strand
AGGAATGTGATTTTGTGTTGTTTTTATCAGAGGGAACCTGAGTTTTCTAGTTATTCTGAAAAACATCAGTTTTTATGATTTTTTTCTCCATTGCAGAATGGCAGCAGTTACCCTTACAGTTTCTTGAGTCTGAATGTGTTTCGGTCTTCAGAGGGTGACTGGGAATTTGCTCTAAAAGCAGGCGTAGCGACCTCACTTGCAGTCCAGTTCTTGAGCACCCTGACAGGCACAGGCCATGGGGAGTCTGGCTGGCTGCCTGGGAGCCTGTCTAAGCCCTTCACAGGGCTCCTTCCTGTGCAGAGCCACGGGCTGCGTTCTGCATCTGCACCCTGAGGACAATAACCACTAGTGAGAGTGGAGGAACGGATTTTTCTAATGGATACTTCTTGATCAGGATGAGGAAGTGGTCCCTGTCATTCAGTCTTCCCAAAAAATTACATTTCCAGCCCAAAAATTCAAATTGTATTGTAAAGAAAGTTTTGTGTGCTTGCACACAATGTTAATATCCTAAAATAGGAAGCTGTAGTTTCAGGTCATGCCTGTGATGCCAACTTGAACATATGAGTAACCAGATATAAAGTTTCCTATCCCTGGGACAAAGAGGGTGATGTGGTAATGACAAGAGAAGCCTGTGGATCTTATCACACTAATTAAAGGGGTCAATGAAGTGAATAACCTCTCCCTTCTGATTATGTTGACCGTGGAAAACTCCTGTTCACAGTATTGCGGATTTACTTTGCCTTGTTTTGAAACTCTTTAAAGCCAGCTGTGATGAAAACATCCTGAAATGCATAGTTTTGGAGACTTTGTGTTACTTCCATGGTTTATGAATTTACCCTGGACAAAGTAAGAAATGTGGTGAATCCTGGAAGCCACCTGTTTGCCTCTTCCTTCTTTTGAACTGTTTGGATTGCACAGAAGCAGCGGACATCTGCAAGCCCTCAGCTACTCATAAACCTTCCTTTCACAGGGTGTGCCAGAGACTATGACAAAATCTAGGCATAAGTTGTGTTATTAACTATACTTACGTAGGCATAGCCCTTTCAGGGTCTTGGACACCTCAAACAATTTTGGCACAATTTCTCCCCCAATCTGGCTCCATTAATCTGTGTTCAAGGAGCGCAGATAGTTGTTTGTTTGGCTGCCACACTTTTTGGACTCCTGAGTGGCAGTTTAGTCAAGAGTTGTACATAATTTGTTTTTAAAATGCCTGTTCTCCTGCTCATGTTCAAGCTGAAGCTGCTCTTCAGAGGTCAGGGGAGGGATGCAGATCAGTCATTCTGCCCCCTCCCTCTGCAGTGCTGCAGAAAGTTACTCGCGGCTGATGGCTGAGCTCCTGAGACTAAGGGGCAGCGATAGGAGGCAGCTGGAGAGGCTGTCTTTTAGAACTGATTGGAGTACTTAAGTTTACCATCAATGAAAACGATGTAGGAAAAAAAAAATTTCATACATCTGCTGTTAAAAGCCATATTTTTAGAGCACTGAAGGGCTAGGAAATAATGGTTTGAGTTTGGGGATTAAGTACTAAGGACGATAGGATCTCTCCTTGGTCTGTGAAATTGTTGGGGAAGTGTTTGCAGGCCTGGAAAACTATTATTTGATATCATGGCTGCAATCCTGAGGCTCTAAGTAGGAGCAAGCCTGTATCAAGCTGTGTGAAATGTGCACAATCACATCACTTAATGAAAGGTTGATTGTTTAAAAAAAATTTCAATAGGTCTATGACATCATCCTTTGGTGTGAAAGAAGCCAAGAGATTTTTTTATTATTATTCACTGTTTTTCTCTAAATGTAAATTAAACAAATTACAAATATTTCAACATGTAGGTCAATAAAGAGATGCTAAAGATTCAGGTAAATGAAGAACACATGGAAGATAAAATAGAAATAAACATTGCTCTTGCCTGTTGGGCAGCTTTGAATGCCAGTTCTGTCTAATGTCTGCCATAGTGGAAGCAAGAGGGAAGAGGAAAGAGAAAGATAACCTTTCTAAAGTAGATGTCTCGAGAAATCCTCAAAGAATCTGACATCTATAATTATTATACAACCATACTTGTGACAGCTGGTCTTTGGGGTAGAATTTACTGTAAGAAATGCCTTTGCCTGGTTTTAGTACTGCTGTAGCCTAACCACTTCACGCTGTACAAGCATCTTTGTAAAATGGTCATACATGCCATGTACGGTTGGTATGAATGACTCTCCTTGGCTAGCCTTTTGTAACCACTGTTACTTACAGCTGTGGTGGGTTGAGCCTGGTGCCCACCAAAGCTGCTCTATCACTCCCCTCCTCAGCTGGACAGGGGAGAGAAAATGTAGCAAGAAGCTTGTGGGTCAAGACAAGGACAGGGGGAGATTAGTCAGCAATTACCGTCATGGGCAAAACAGACTCGAAATTAACACCTTCCCCCAACCCTTCCCTTCCCGAGCTCAACTTCACTCCCAAATTCTTTGTCTCTTCCACCACAGCGGCGCAGGGGGACGGGGAATGGGGGTTGTGGTCAGTTCATCACACGTTGCCTCTGCCGCTCCTTCCTCCTCATGGGGAGGACTCCTCACACTCTGCCCCTGCTCTACCGTGGGGTCCCTCCCACGGGAGACAGTCCTCCACAAACTTCTCCAACATGAGCCCTTCCCACGGGCTGCAGTTCTTCACAAACTGCTCCAGCCTGGGTCCCTCCATGGGTGCCGTCCTTCAGGAACAGGCTGCTCCAGCATGGATCCCCCGTGGCACCATAGGTCCTGCCAGCAAACCTGCTTCAGCATGGGCCTCCCCCATGGCCTCCTGCTCCAGTGTGGGTCTTCCCCGGGCTGCAGGTGGAGATCTGCTCCAGCGTGGAGCTCCATGGCTGCAGGGGCACAGCCGGCCTCACCATGGGCTCCCCCCCATGGGGAACCTCTGCTCCGGTGCCTGGACCCCCTCCTGCCCCTCCTTCTTCTGCTCTGAGTTGTTGGTAGAGTTGTCAGAGTTGTTGTTTTCATATATTCTTGCTGCTCTCTCCGGCTGCAATTGCTGTTGCCATTTTTTTCCCCCTTCTTAACTCTGTTACCCCAGAGGCACTACCGCTGTCGCTGATGGGCTCAGCCTTGGCCAGCGGTGCGTCTCGTCTTGTAGCCCGCTGGCACTGGCTCCAAGGTTTCATATATTCTTGCTGCTCTCTCCGGCTGCAATTGCTGTTGCCATTTTTTTCCCCCTTCTTAACTCTGTTACCCCAGAGGCACTACCGCTGTCGCTGATGGGCTCAGCCTTGGCCAGCGGTGCGTCTCGTCTTGTAGCCGGCTGGCACTGGCTCTAAGGGACACAGGGGAAGCTTCTAGCAGCTTCTCACAGAAGCCACCTCTGCAGCCCCCCGCTACCAAAACCTTGCCACGCAAACCCAATGCAGCAGCTAATGAATGTAGTGCCTGCAAGAGGAATGCCTTTTCTCCCTTGCATTTAGGGAAATAATACACGTTTTACATGGGTAGGTAGAGATCTAGTTGCTATGGACTGATTTGAGGGTCTGAGGGGTGGCAGGAAGCTCAGACAGCATGTCTGGGTGTTGCCACAGGAAATCTAACTTGGGCTTTAGTATTTAAATGGACCTGGCTTGGACTCTGCCAGCTTTAGATGCTGCCTGCCTGCATCTGTTGTGTCCAAGGCGGTGTTCCTGCACTGCAGCTGTGGGGGAAGGCGGAGAATAGGTGTGCCTATGACGTGCGGAAAACAGACTCCACAATCTATAAGATTGTAAAGTAGGTATGTTTATTCAGCGCTGGGCAGCACGGGGGGTAGTCCCACCAAAACCGTGCGCGCCCAACGCGGCGCTTACTTCAAATATATACAGCAAAGTGTTGCATATACATAAAGTTTAGCAATATACCTATACATATGCATGATCTATCCCCGCTTCGTATTAAAATTAGTTCTCCTCCCATCTGCGCTTGCGTGTTGCCTCCTGGTGGTGGTCGTCGGGGGTCGTGGGGATGAAGGCCGGTGGTTCCTCTTCATCACCGCTAGTAACCTTTTGCCTTTGCGCAGGCTCCGTTGTTTTTTGGCTTCTATCCAAACTGCAGGGTCAGTTTTAGCTAATTGCTTGAGGTAAGTTCTTAATTCTTATCAGGGACCGTCCTTGTGAGGAGCCACAAATCTTCTTGCTCCTTTCAGTTTATCAGGACCTGTCTTTGGGAGGAACTACAGTTCTCCTGCTGTAACTGCTTCACACAATAGCTAACAAGATTTCAAGCTTCATCTACTAATTAACTGCTAAGACTCCCTTAACCCCTTCTCTCACCTAGAGCGTTCTCGTCCTCTTACTTGGAGGAGTTGTGACCCAGACCTGATGACTTCTGGGGCCTGCTTTATAGTGACCATTGTGGGGTGGCGGTGAGCAGTGACTGCCATGTTTACTTGACCTTTCAGCACAATACTTTTGGATATGCTAAAATTTTTAAAGGTTGGTTCGGAAGTTTGTAGAAACTCCCTGAGCGCGTTATCTCTACACTTGCAACCTGTGAAAGTTCCTTGTCTTTGCTTCTTCCCCTTCTCACTTCCTCCTCCTCTTGTGCTCTAGAGAAACCACTCTGTTGGGCAACCATTTGAAACCCACTCAGAGGGGTTCTGTCCAGCTAGCTGGTGCTCAGCGGGGGCTGTCAGTCAGCTGTAAATGCAGAGCAGTTTGAATTGAACTCATAGTGATAAAATGGAAACACAGCGTTATGTTTATCACAGAAGAGATGGAACATTTGAATGCTGCTTTGTGTTTTATCAAATACCTATACAAGAGAGAACACTCTGGTTCCCACCGAACATGAGTGTAATATATTGTAACTTTTTATTTTCTTATTATTACCTACTTGATACACATTTTCATATATTTCTTGAAAATCAGTGCAGCAGTTAGGAGGTAACGGTGATACAGATAGGGATAAATCTACAATTAGATTTGGAGCTTTCAGAGGTGCTTTAAACTGAATCTTGCTTTTAGAAAAGAAGCATGCATGTTTTCAATTTTTTTTGGTCATACCATACCATTGATGTTGCGAAGTACATTTTGCTAATAAGTTTTAGTGCACATATTTCTCATCATTTACCAGAAGAAGGACCTTTTGGAACATCTGAACATCTGAATTCCAAAGTTGGGTTTTTTGGTGGGTTTTTTACATTTCTGCAGAGAAGCAGCTGTACTAAAACCTGGTTAATGGTGCACTGATGCAACTAAGAAGTATTGATTTAAAAGAAGAAAAAAAGGGCATGGGGAAAGCCAACAACCTAGCCACTGAGGATGATTAAGTGTAGGAATGTTTTGTAGTAAGTGGGGACAGAGAGACAGACAGTAGATATCAAAGCATTCTTGCTGGGGCATAGGATCTTGTGGTGCATTTTAAGGGGTTTAATGTCATTTGGAACATATGGAGGACTCAATTTAAGCAGCCCGTTTGCTGTTCTTAGCGACTGTTCCTTTCCATTCACTTCAATGTGCTTACAGCGCTGCTCTGGTTTCAGTGTGCTCACGCAAGAGGTGGAAGCTGCCCTGTGAAGGAGGGTATCTTTCTGGGTGCAGTTGGTCTGGTGTATTCTTCTCCCACCCTCAGCCTTTGTGGAAGTGATATATCAGAAAGGCTTCGAGACCAGTGGAAGTTAATATTAACTTACGGCAAAGACACATGAGTTTGAAGTAGCCTTTGTCAGTGTGTCTGTATAAGCAAGGCGGGCAAAACAGCTAGTTAAGATGGGGTCATGCTTTCAAAATTCTCGTTGTAGGAGAAAGAAAGGAATGATCAGTTTTGAACAAAACCTGAGATATGGGTGTGATCAGAGCTGAAGCCCTTTGGATTGCAGGGCATCTGTAAACACTGTGACTTTAACTGAAAGTGGTTTTATACTACACATAAATAACATAAAATATCCTGGGTGTCTGCAAGTCGAGAGTTAGGGCAAAAAGGATGATAGGTATGTGGGTGGGCTGGAGTCTGCCTGTGTTGGAAGATGGATTACCTGGAGTTTTCACTTCTTTTTAAGTATTTATTAGAGGTCCTATAAAGAAGACCTTTTGAAAATAATTATGCAAACTAAAAGTATTCATTATGGTACTACCCACAAAATGACATACTTAACAGTGGCATGGCTTTGTGCCTTTTTTCACCAGAAATGTGCCCAGTAACTACTGAATGAAGTGTACAATTAACCAGTTGTTTTGGAGAGTTCTCTGTTGTGGGGACCGGTGTGTCTTTTTCCTCATAGCACACAAATGATGAATTACTTGTGGTTAATTTCTAGATCATTTTACTTGAAGGGAAGTCTGGTTATTTTAGAACCACTTTATAGTTAAATAAAAATGAAATGTTTTCAATTGTGGTGTATTGTACCAGCTTTTCTCCTGAATGGAAAGATTAACCAATTGTAACTACTGCATTCTGTAGTTCCAAGGTAAATCTTTTGTCTGGAGCAAAATCCTGGTCTCCACTCAAAATAATGCTATAATTCCTATTTAATTCAATGGAAACAGGGCTTCACCTTTAAATATGAGTAATCTACTCTAAATGTGAGTAGGATGCTGACTAAACAGAAGTTAAAAACAGAACAAAACCTGTTGTCAAAGTAGGTAATGTGCATGTCTGTTATTTTTGACTTACACTGAGTCCAAAAATAGATCCAGAGCTCTTGTTATTTCAGTTTACAGGTCTTTCAGTAAAATGTATTTCTACATTAAAAAATCATTCAGCCAATGCTGCTTTCCTTCAACTGCAGAGTTGTACACAGAGATGTCAGAAGAGCATTACAGATGTTTCAAAGTCAGAGCACAGAGCTTAAAAAAACCCCAAACAACAAAACGCTGTCTTTTGTGTGCTGGTCTCATAGTAAACCGTGGTTTGCTGGCTCCCTGCTTTTGGCTGCAGCCATTGGAAATGAAGAGGCTAAAAGCAAAGCTGGCAGAGGGAAGAACCACGTGTGGTTTTTGTCTGGAGCATGTTACTGGCTTCAGTGCTGTCAGGAGGGGGAGAAGAAAGGCAGCCCCGGCGTAAGGCCCTGTTGGGCAGGGTCTCCAGGTGAGGGGCCTGCTGCTCCTGCACACCTCTACGAGCTCTTCTCATCAGCTCAGCAAGTTCTGCTCTAACAGATTTAAAGGTGGTAGTTGAGGGGTTTTTTAGAGGATGGGTTTTGGCTTGTTAGCTTAGTAGGGCTTTGGGGTTTTTGTGCATTTAAAAATAATGTTTTCTTTGCAACTTTGCAGATGTTGTTCAAGTTATTGCTCTCATGATTTAAAAAAAAATAAATAAAAAACCCAAAACACCCAGACCAAAACAAAAAAAACCCCAACCATCAAAAAAACCCAACACAAACAACTTCCTCCCTTCTTTAGCATAAAATTATTCCTGGCAGATCTTGGCTCATTTATTCTCATAATTTATATTTCTGATTAAATAGTTCCTTCCCTTCCTGTTATTTTACTATTCCTTCTCCTCTGATGTATTTTTAGAGAGCAATCATGTATATATTTTCAACCTAGCAAACAGGCCAGGCTCTTTTGATTTCCCGTTTCAAGTGTCCTCTGCTTTCTACTGATCCTCCCAGCCTTTTGCTTTACCTCCATAAGTGTGATTAGTCCTTTCTTTACTGCAGAATTGTAGGCAGCACTTCAGGAAAGGCCATTGACCTAGGACCTAATATTTCTTTAGCCTTTGATTACATGCTGACAGACTATTTTTCTACAAGGCTCCTGCCTTACTCCAGCCTTTTTATTTTTCATTCAGGCTCCTTATCTTGTTTCAGTTGCTTTCCTTCCCTTCCTCTTGGCTCTTTCTACTACTAGGGTTCGGCCAGTTCTTGTCAGGTATGACTTGCCCTTTCCCTGCTCCCACCTCTAGGGCTTCTTAAGCTGTCATCTTTTTCCAGCTGGGCCAGGCTTCCTCCTCTTTCCCCCACCTCTGTTTCCTTCCTCTCTGCTCCTCCTCACCTCCCAGGTCATCACCCGGAATTTGCTCTGCTTCACTCTCCATTCTGCCCCTCGTTTCCTTCCCCAACAAGTTTTTGAACCAGATCCTTATTTCAATATATATGCTTTTCCTCCCTCAGTACTTTTCATATTTTTTGATCTTCGATGATTTCCTTCTGCTGCTGTACTAGCATGGGGCCCACTGGAAACACAAGGCTTACTCTTGGTGCAAGTTTCTGTGCTGGACTTCAACCCTGCCTGATACAACCAAGAGCTGCTCCCCTTGCAGCCTTGCGGTAAATGCACTCGAGCATCCCAGCCTGTGCGGCGTGCTTTAGGGTTGGATAGAGGCTCCAGCTTGGTGAAATCTGTGGTGATCTTAGCAACTATTCCTAAATCTGTCAGCTGTGTGCTTTCTTATTTTCAAATGATTATTTTTTACCATATTTGTCAGATTTTTATCTGCACACCCAAAAGCATATTCCTTGTATAAATATTACCCAGGGTAATATTTAGAGGCATGGCTTATTAAAACATACCTCTCAGTGCGTGGTTTTTTCAAAAGTTTAGGATTTTAGGATACTTAATGCTACTTTGTCCTAAGCTGGTTTTTGTTAGAATTAAAAAAAGGAAGATTTTGATGTTTCTCTTTTTAAATCTCAAACATTTGGTTATGTAGATTTTTTTTTTAAACTTCCTCAAGATAATAGCTAGATAAAAACAGGTTTTACAATAGGAAATAATTTGCAGTAATGGAGAGTACTACTGGAATCCTGTGTAATTTGTACAAGAATAAGTTACATTTTCAAGGGGACAAAAGCAGGTCAATTTTGTTGTTGAACTTGCCTTTTAATTTAAAACATAGCTTTAGACAAATAAGAACCAAAGAAAATACATATTTGTGGAAAATAAATGTTTTCCTATATTCAATTCTAGCAAGCTCTTAAAAAACACGAGATTTTCACTGCTACATCAGCCAAAATGTATAGCTTTAATTTATCTTATTTTATGCATCATGGATTAAAACAAAAGAAAGACGAAGGAATAGATTCCAAATACAAAATACCAACAAACAATTAAAGGTAAATTGGATTTTTAGCTGGAGATTTTATTTATCTGGTATAAAACTTATAACCAGTGACAGGCATAATTACCGCTGGGTGTGATCTGTGTCCACATGCCAAAGAGTACAATATATTTGGTTAATAACTATTTGCTCTACATTTGATTCTTTTTGTCTTATATTTATACTGTTGGCTGCTGTGAATTAAGTAAAATCTTAGTTCCTAAAAATATTGTACTACTTGTCCTGTTCATGATGTTGTTTTTCCCCAGTTTGTACAGTGTCATGTATGTATTAAACCAGTAGCTTTTGAGTACTAGGGGTCCAGCTAGAAATGCAAATGATGTTAGTGTTGGGTTACCTTTTTTCTGGAAGGAAAACGAATCATGAAACAGCAAAATATATTTCCTTATATGCCACAAGAAAAAAAAAAATCTCCTGAGGCAACAAATAGATACAGTATTGGCTGAAATATCTACTATCTGCTCATTGCTAGACAGAGATAGTACTGAGCCACCTTTACAAAATTTGTACTGTTCCAGAGCCCACTAAACAGATTTATAATTAGAAGCACATAACTATTATGAGGGAAGTAATTGCATTACAAAGCTCCTGCTTCAATTTACTCCTTGGCACAAACAGTTTAAAGATGTTATGAACAGCAGCAGGAGTGTTGAAAAACTAAAATTAGGATTTTTTTATGTGCTTTGGAAAGTCTTCTGTATTATGAAACTGAACCTTTTTAATTTCAAATAAATGAATGTGTTAGTGTTAAAGGTAAACAAACAAACAGAAACCCTAAACATACTTGCTTGCACAGCTGAAATCTTTCTTTCCACTTGTGGCAGTATGGTGAATCCTTTTTTGCCTTTCATCAGCATGGAGCCTAAGGTAGCAATTCACCTATTTGCTTGGGCACCACAAGGAGTGCTACGGGAAGGGGGCTTAGGGATCACTCCAAGCCTTTTCTTTATGGGGGGCTTCCCCTTTGTGAAATGAAGGCATGTTTTTATTTTTCTTTTCCACTCCAGCTGACATGCTGTCTGACCTGGCAGTAGCAAGGTCCTGAACTGTGTCTTCGTTCAACCAGCATTGTTACTGCCGAATCCTTCAGTTGGACCTGGAGGAAGCTCCTGATGAGAGCCTGTGCATGTTTATTAGAACAAAATGGTGCAAACTATTTGGGGTGAGGAGGAGGGAATTGACTGGCTTTTTGGTGGTGGTGATAGGAGGCTTGTTTTTCCCTTGACATGGTGAATGGGTCTGAATCACCATAATAAAGTGCTTCGGGGTTGTTTCACAATCTGTGGTTGCTCTCTCATGGCATACGAAAATAGACATTATTGTTGTTTCCATGGTCTTAGTTTCTCAGGAGTCTGGGAATGCATTTGTCATCTCCTGCACTGTTTTCTTCCCTTCTTTTTAGTTCTGAGGCATAAGAGGTACTAAAACCCCCTTGTTTCTTTAGGCCTTCTGCAGTGGCCTCTGTCACCATCTTTGCCATTTAATACAAGGTATGTAAAATCCTTCACAGAATGCTCAAGATAAGGAATGGAGAATCTGGGTCTGGGGGGAGAGGAGTTACGCTCGCTGTAGCCCAGCTGAGAGCTGAGGTGTTACCTAATGAAGCATCATAGTAACAAGGCAGACTGAAAGCCGGAATCCTTTGCATCTATATGGAATCTTACTGGTTTAATTGGAAAAAAACCACACCAAGATAACTGTGTCTGCATTACTTTTTTTTTAATAGAATAGGCTGATGTTATGACCGGGTAGGTTAATTCTATTGTATGTTACTATTTACAGGGACATGTACAGTGTATTTAGAAGTAAAGCAACCTATAACCTATGGAAGTTGCAGAACACCAAAGTGTTGTTATGTTACATACATGTAACCAAAAGAATTGCAATGTACTCCGTGCCCAGAAGAGCAATTATATCTCATCGCACGGACTCTTTGATGGCACTGGAAGTACGGATGATGCTTTTCTTTTCCGAATATTTTCAGATTCATGTGGCAAAGCCAAAGCTAATATTAAGAAAAAACTGACCAATGCGTCAGCTACACACGCACTAGTCACCTTCCTTAAAACTTCATTTCTACTCTCGCTGTTACTTGGGAAGGGGTTGCTGTGTGAAAGGGAGTAGTTTGGGCAGAAAGCAGTACGCTAGCAGGCTGGGATTTCAGCCCCGCGCTCGCTTTCCCCTTCCCGCTGCCGTAGCTCACCCGGGTGGCAGCCACAGGGCTGAGACTTTCTCCAAAGATCCTGGGTGTGTACTCGGTACGCCAGTGGCACGTGTGGTAACTGCAGCATCACTTGTCTAGCTTTATGGGCTAGGCATATTAAAGTGGTTCAGGTGTGCTAGCATGTGGGATATTTTTGTTCTGCAAGACTTTGACTGCAGATCGTGTTTGTGGCTGGGGTGGCATGGGAGCTATGACAGCGCAGAATACGTAGTAGGGGATGAAGAGGGGGAGATGCACTATTTAAGCTGCATAATTTTTCCTTCATTATTTTTGTAATCTAGCAGAACATACTGCATTCATATCACTTTAAAAAAAAGAAATTTGTTTGAAATTTTGAATAAAAGTTTGTATCAATGAAGTGTTCATGTGGATATCTTGTCCAGCCTTAAGAAAAGTATTTTCATAATTTCAAAAAGTATATATTTCTAAAAATTTGGAGTTGTCTGTTTACTTAACTAAGATTCATTAACTTGCAGAAAACTAATTTGCCTGTCTTTGGGACAGTGTAGAAAGAATCCATGATTCATCTATTAGGCATACTGCATGGTATTTCTGAAAATAATTTAAAAGGAGGAGGAGGCCTACCTGAAGCAGCCTGGTGTTAACTGCAAAGGTCTCAGAAGTGATGTAGCTGAGCAGGATCTGTCAAAGCTGTGATGAGTTAATAGTGAGGAACATCAGTGATGAAATGCATTTTCTGCTGGCTGACCTTTTAAATTACTTGATATTTCTTCTAGTGTTATTTTTAAATGAGCCACCCTTGAAAATATGATGCCAGTATCTTACTTCACTTTGTTTCACTCCACCTTCACCCATTTTTAGTTGTGGCTCCCCCTCTCCTCGCCATTTGTTTTTTTCTTAAAGCATTTGTCAGGTGGCTAAGTGCTGTCAGAATTACGAAGCAGAGTAGTGAGATGTCCCCTGTCGCTCCTCAGAGATTATTCAGAGTAATGGAGGGGGAGAAGAAAAGAAACTGGATATAATACCCTGAAATATATCTTAACAATAGCCTGAAAGGGTGGGCCATAACCTTGGTATCTTCTGCACTTATTTTGGAAGGGTTCTGGAAAGTCCATATAGTTAAGCTGCAGGCGATCGTCCATGTGAGGTTCCTCTTCTGCTCACACTACAAGTTTTCCCTTTCTCTGTAACTAATTAACTCTGTAGCTGGTTCTATACGTGGTGGCGTTTACAGTCTGCAGAGTTAAAACTCATTTAGTAACCATGACAGCTAACAATGATCCCGGGTGTCTGGCAGCCTTTCACCAATTCAGCACATTTTTTAAGCTGTAGGATTGGGTTCCTGGGTCTGTGTTAGCAGTTTGATTGTCCACGCGGCTTCATTCCTAGTGCAGCACAACAGCTTAGACATGCACGACAGCATTTCCTGGTGGATTTGGAATTTTTTTCCTGTGTGGAGTCTGAACCTTCATACCTAGTAATACAGGTTGAAAAAACATGCCCCAAAACTGCTGAGTGGACAAAACCTAGCCCAAAACTTGTTGCATGACTAGTTGTGGGTTATGGATACCTTGAAGGCCAGCAGAAGAATCTTTGCGTATTGCTTCCTCTGTATTACAGCCCTGCTGGTGGAGTATGGAGACTCCTACTTCACAGACACGGCTAAGGTTTGGGCCTAGAGGAACCCGCTTAGTACCTCATGGAGGAGAGCAGGGCAGGGCTCTCCTTTTGACTGCTACATGTATGCTTGAAGAGCTTTGGCATGATGGAATAAGAAATTACTCTGCAAATTTTGAAGGAAGCTTAAAAATTTATGTCCTGGTTTCTGGCTTCCATTTCATCTGTGGTGTTGCTTAAGCAGCTGGAGAAGGCAACAGCTATTAAATCTAAATGCAAAAATCTCTGGTTAAAAATACATAGTTGTTTTCCCTTCTAATGCCAATCAAAGTTCCTTTATATGTGTAATAGAAGGGATTGTATCTCTTCCATTTAGCCCAGTGATCTCAGTTCTCACTTCGTTCAAGCTGATTTTGAAAAGCAGAGGGCTGCCCCGGCTTTTAAAAGGCTGTGGCAAAAGGACTGAAAATACTCAGATAACAATCGTATTTTTGCATGAGGCTTGCATTAGTGAGATAGGATAACAGGACTGCCAGTGCCATGGACTTGGTCTTTTGTAGGTAACCAAAGAAAGTACAGGTTACGTGCTTCAAACCAGTGTATGTAGGTGGTAAGTACCGTCATCCCTGTGTGGAAACAGAGGTTACACTTTAAAATGAAGGAGCTGCTGTAGCGGTGGTCTGTCTTGTCCAGGGCCCTGTTTCTAGCACTCAGCAGTAATGGATAGTTGAGAAGAATAGGCAGTAGACTCTTCTGAATTAACCTGTCGCTGGGGTCTTTCTTGTTACCTCTCAAAATGGGACTGTAAAAATTGCCTTGAAACCAGTTTTTTTTTTGTTGTTTTATATATGATGCTGTATAACCTGCCCTTTCTGGGCTTGATGCTTTGAATATTGAAGAAGTGCTTTGATATCTACTTCCAGTGCCCATCTTGCTCTTTTTTATAAGCTGTAATTGCATTGGTTGAGTAGATACACATCATCTCTTCCATTTATTTGTATGAAAATTGGGTTGTGATCTAATCTTACTGACTCCTTGCTTGATCTCGTTTGCTCAGGAAAAGTCTTTGTGAATTTTTAGGAAAAGAAAGTCCAAGCTCCTCTGCCTTATTCAAATTGCCCATTTTCTTTGTTAAATTAGGTGTTCCAGCTAAGCTGACTGTCACTTATAATTTAAGTGTGATTGAGGAGGTTGCTTTGTTGACCACTGAATTGCATTTAGTTTTATTACCTTGAGAAACTGTAGGACAAACCAAAATTATAGTGATGGTTGGTTGTTAGAATCCATAGGGTGCAGGAGAAGAACAGTGTTAACATCAAGGCTGCCTTTTTGATTACATCATGTGGGAATCACTGAGTTGATGTTGCCCACAACCTACCTGTTAGTAACATAAACTTCTAAAATACTGTAATTTGGATAATAATTTGTTTTCCTGAGCCATGGAGGCGGGGGCAAAGGGGGGAAGTTAGATGCGTATTACACTTTGTAGGTACTGTTCTACAGGTCAGAAGAGCTGCATTTCTGTTATTGAAGGGGAAAAGTGCTATAGAAATGAGCAAATTGCATTAGTGATACCGTTTTGAAATGTAATAATATGTTAATATTAGTTTTCCCAACTCTGTGTGACTCAGTGTGTAATATATGCTGATAGAAGAAATGTACAGAAAAGAGTAAAAAAAGTGAATGCCTGTTGAAAGAAGTTTTGGAAGAGTGAGCTTCCTGAATTGTTAATGCTGATGAGATCTTTAACACTACTTGTCTGCTTGAAAGTAATCCATGCTGCTCACTGTACTTCTTACCTCCTTGTACCTTTTTTTCCCCAAGTAATCACTTACAGAAATTATCTAGACATCCGATTGAGAATAATCTATATGTAGTCCTAGGAGAAAAATGCTGTGAATATGCCTCTCCTGCTGATTGCAATACTGTAGTGTAATGCAGTTGAGCTTTCCTGTATTTACCACTCAGAATCCATATGTACAAAGTTGCGGATGCTAAGTATTTTTCACAAGAAAATAATAAGTGCTAACTTTAACTTGATGCTGCCACACAGCGCTGTACCTGCTGTCCTTCAGGAGCAGGGACTCTGTCTTAGGAAAGCAACTGGGCAGAGGTAGAGGTGGAACAGTTTATAATTTGACCTTAGTGAACAATTTGTATCTTATCTGTCTTTTTTATATATATCTACCTATAAAAATAAATAATTTGCAAATTCACTCCCTCCTCCCTCAAAACTCTTGAGTTCATCAAATGATTGTAAATAATACAATGGATTTTAGTCTACCAATGCCTGCTGATTTATGTGTTCCTGATGTTCTAAACCCAGTGCTTGGTTTGCCTGACTTCTGTTAGCACATTTTGTATTTAGCAGCCTCATCTGTGGACTGACTTGATTTTCAAGGGAGAGAGGGAAGGAGTTCCCCTTTCCACAGCCAAGCCTCTGACTGGAGCTGATGCCCAACCTGCTGGATTGTTAATCCCCATTTCAGTGTGTTGTGTTTGTTTGTCATTGTTTGTTTATCATTGCTTTCAAAGTGTCCTGTTTGTTTATCATTTATCAATTAATCATAATTATAATCTATCATTGAGTTCTTTTCCCCACTTTCCCGTCTCTTAGGTCTTGGTTGTTACAGGAATAGTGAGTTTCAGTGACAAACTCTTTTGCTTTTTCTTCTCAAGTACCATATATAATTAGGTGAAACTTGTTTGCAAGACCATTTTCAACATGCCTGTTATTGTAGCGTTTGTATTTCTTTCCCTTTCACCAGCACAGCCTCTTATTGTTGTAATGCGTACTTACTGGCTGGAAAGGGGCTGTTACAAGGGTGTTTACAGGACTCTGCTGTAGTCTAAGGAAAGTCAGAAAGGCTTATTTGCAGCCTGTCCCAATCACCAGCCTCTCTGGAAGCTTTCTGGCATAGTTAGTCTAGCTGTGAATTTACAAAAGAGTATGTCAACACACCAGGGAAAAAACTGACCAGACTCCATTGGATAAAAGGCGGATACTGCCTTGTACAAATGGTATGGTGTTCGGAGGCTTTCTTCCCAGTCTGCTAGACTTGAATCTCAGACATTTGCATTAGGTTTTGGATCTAATTCAGCATATGTATCTCCTTTTAAAAACAAACAGGATGGTTTTTATTTTCTTACCAGGTAGCCTCTATGGTTTCAGAGGGTGGAAGGCAAAGTCCTGTGTGGGAAGACAGAATACGTTTACATTGAAGGGTTCCTTACCTGCACTGCATGTTGCCGTTTTCTTTTTTCCCCTCATTTCTCTCCATTGCTATGCCCTACTTCACCCCATTTTGAGGATTCCTCTGCTTTTTTTGCATCTTAACCAAACCTTCTGGGCTTTGATGGCTGCCCAGTTAGCCTAGCAGAGCTGACTTATCTCCCTTTAGTGCATCTGGCACTAAAAGGAGGATTGCACAATGGGCTTTTCTTCTGCCCCCAAGCAAAGGGATGGGTAGAAAGTAAGGTTTGGCTATGTACAGGCTTTGGAGCTGGATCTGATGTCTTTGAGCTGGTAATTTCAAGCTGTTCATGACAAAAATCTGCTTTAGAAATGTTCATCATCTTGATATGGATGTATTGTGAATAAAACCTTCATCTTCAAACCTGTATCTCAGTTCTTGAGGCTTTTTTTTTTGTTGACAGTCTGTATGCAATGCCAATAGTAAAAAAGTGTCTCGTGGTTTTAGTGCTTGCCTTCCTGAGAGTCAGTGTTTCAGCAGGGTACACATCTAGCGTAAAAGGTTATAAAGATAATGACTTGATGATATTATGTTCTTAAAGGTAACACCACTGCCACAGGCAAAAGTGACATCTGGCTGTGGTCAGATACACGTGCTGTTGGGTTTTGTTTTGTTGTTTCTCTAACACCTGCGTGGTGCAACTCTGGCTTTGCTTCCTTTGAATAGATCTAATATGCTTTTTCTGCTATGAAAGTCCTATGAAATATATAAATCTCACTTTTCCTATGTAAAGTGACAGGATGAGAACTACCAAGAAGCTTTTTTCATGCTACTGTTAAACTCAGTTGTGTCGTTGCTCTTTGCCCTGCAAACAGAAGACTGCTCAACTCCTTCAGCCAGGCACTGACTGTTGTCACTGCCTGGTTGGAGTTGCAGGTGATGCTTGTGATATCAGTGTTGCTATTTCTGTTTCAGACCGGATCACACAAGCATGGAACTGAGTTCAACATGTTCAAATCTAAATAACCACTTCCATATTTTATAGCATTGAAATGGGATAGCTTTTTCAAGAAAAAGATGTGAGAAAATCTGGGCAACTTTCACAAGTTTCATGACTTAGCTAGGTTTCCCAGCTTTTTCTTACAGTCCATTTAGAGAGAATTTCTACTGGTCACTTTCAGATGATGTTAATTTTCTAATGTATCCAACAGACACCCATTCAAGCAGTGACTGAGGAATAGGATTGAAAGAATCAGTGTGTTCTTTGTTTAAATAATTGAATTAAAACATCCACTTAATTGGGAAAGATTAGATTTATGAAATAAAGCTTACAAATGAAATGGAATGTAAATGAATGTCAGTTGACTACTGTCTTGCCTTACACATTCTCAAAAGGGTTCTGGATATACTGTGGCAATTTAGATTTTTTGTTATTTAATACACTGAACAGTTATACAGTTTTGGTATTCATTTCTACAAAATAATTTCCTAAAACAGTATTCACTGTGGAACAGTGGAGTCTGGAAAATGTTTTGGATCAAAATATTCTTCAGGGCATCTTTGCTTTTGGACATCTCATGTTGT